>NC_044207.1:33053389-33145889 GCF_900880675.1 Sparus aurata
CTCTCCTCCCCACCTCCTCCTCCTCCCACCTTCACCTCTTAAACTAGGTGTTTTTATCTTTCTCTGCTTTAGATCTTGGTTTTCCAAATTCCTCATGTTCGTTGAAACGTCAGAGTTTTAATCCTTGAGTGTCAGTAGCTGCTGACCTGAGATCGTTTGGACCAGCAGAGACAACAGAGGACGACCAGCGCTGCGTTCAGGTTTCTCTGGACAAAGGTAGTTTCAAAAGGAGAGCTAACAAGGTCAACGTGGCTCATCTTGTTGTGTAGAGATAAACAGCTTCAGATTAGAAGAGACAGAGATTATTTTCTCACCTAAACCTGAATTACCTGCAACAGTCCAAATCCACCTATTCACTCGTTCAGTCAGATGTGGACAGATTAATAATGCACTGATCAATATGTCTTAGCTTTATGGATTTTAAATCGAACATGAGTTCTTTCATAATATTTTCTCAGTTCTTACATAATCCTCTGTGCTCTGTGTATATTTTGACACCATATCAGCCCCACAGGAATGTAGAAAGTCCAGCGGCCGTGCGTCCAGGAAACCTCGATGACCACAAACACAACAGTTCCCACAGGGTCAAACACTGCGATGTCCTCTACATCCGCTCCTCGCTCAAACGCCAGCTAAATATTATCATTTCTGAAATGTAAAAATAACTTTTTCTTTTGTGCGTCGGAGGGGAAGAGAACGTCTCCGTCTGTCTGATGGAACAATGGAGCGACTGAGGATGTGAAAGTCGACCGGCTACAATCAAAGAGGAAGGATGTGAGGAAGGAACGTAGCGTACAGAGGATGGAGATAGTCTCACAGTGTGTGTGTGTGTGTGTGTGTGTGTGTGTGTGTGTGTGTGTGTGTCGTAGCATGTAGCGCTCAGATCCTCAGAGCTGCAGCCAAACTGCCCGGGGAGTTTGAGCTTGATCAAAGTGTTTGGCACGCTGAGGAGTGAACGAGTTTAAGACCACGACACTTTATCCAAACGGGCGAATTAGAGGCTCCATATCACCTCAGTCACTGTCAAGTCAGCAAAAGCTGGGAAAATCCCTCACTGTGGTTTCAAAGTTTGCTTGTGTTTAATTAAACTTCTGTAAAGTGATTCAAAGAGACGTTCGGACACGATCTCCCACCTGATCAGGACACACTGGCTCTGCAGCCTCTTCCACAGCGAGCGGTAGCACTCGTTAGCCAGGGCGAAGATGTGCGGCGAGATTTCCCCGAGGTGGTGTCGGCTGTACGTCTCCACGGCGGGCCGGTCGTACAGGCCGGGGAGCTGCTGGTAAGGATTCACCGCCGCCAGGATGGAGCCGATGTACGTCTGAGGGTCAGAGAGAGAAGGACGTGTTAGGAATATAAACATGAGAGGAAACATCAGAGACTGAACGAGCTGAGATGTTCAGATAACTCAACACCTGAAACGCTGAAAACAAGGCAGGTTACATGATTCATATCACTGGTTCCATCCTTCACCTGGGGACAATTCAGCCTGTTTTACCACATTCAGTAGCTGGAACGTATAACTTTGGTTTAAAACACTTGGAAGATGCATCCCTTCATTTTTTATACCGTATAGCTGTAAAATGTAAATCTGCAGACCTCCACGTCATCACTTGTCATTCAACAATCGATTATTACAGCGAAACATCTCTGCTGTCTGTCTCGTCTCAGGTGGAAGCACACATAATCCAATTCTTCAGACAAAAGCAGCGAGTCATAAAAGTCCATTACGCTCTGCAGAATAACATAACAAGCATCCCAACACGTGACCTCAGTAACACACACAACCTCCTCCGCCAGCTCTCCTCGTCTCAGCAACACAACATTTAACGCCTCTGACCTTTTGCTTTTTTCGTTCACCACCCTCCCACAAACTGCAGACTTTCCAACCCGGCTTCAGATTTCAAGAGTTCAAAGCAAAACAAACCAAAACTGCTGAAATTGAAGCTCGTGAAGCCAGAAGAAGTCTTGGCAGCAGCGCCAGAGCTGTGGCGGTGGTGACTAATGGATAAATGGAAAGGCTTGGAAAAAGGCGGCACATCGGCGTGTATCTGTGAGAAAACAACTGGAGTGTTTGTAGCGCTGGCCTCGGCCTGAAGACTCGTAAAGGTCACAGCAACATCGTCCGAGATGTAGCTGTCAGAAACACTCGTTGTCTGAGAAGGTTACAGACGCACTAAACTGTTTTTCTAACGTCCACGTGAGCACACAAACATGGATGCTGTCAAAACCAGTAAATTCTTGGAGGTGCCGTAAACGTTTCCATCTCTCAAACATCCGTACCTTCCATGAAAAATAACACAGGAAGCGTAAAGGTGAGCCACAGGTTGGAAATGTTACTCATGATTATTTTCAAATGTGGGTTTACCTCTAGTCTCACACAGCCAGACCAAACCATTTATCATTCTGCTACAGGGGAAAAAACGCTCTGGCTTGTTTGTATTTCTTTGATTCAACCATAATCGTCCTGGCGGCACAAAGCCAAGGATGCAGAGTCGTGGTTCCATTACAACTGGGCTACCTGGTTCAAGTGGGTCTTTAACTCAACACTCGCTTGTCTTGAGCAGTGGACAAATGAGCGGCTGTAAATAATCTTCCTCCGTGCAGAACTATCGACAAATCGCCGCCAACAAAGCTCAGCCAATTCCATGATAAACACGTGTCAGTTCGTCCTGTGTTGGGTCGCCCACGGTCACGAGTCACCACCGCAGCCCGAGGAAGGCCCATTTGGGGCACGGCTTAATCTGGGAACGGTAACGCAAATCAGCGAGACCAAAATGCCAATGGAAAAAGCCCAGAGGTTTCTGGCTCGGAGGTGGTTGTTTGCTGTAGAGACGGAGGTTAGAGATCGGAGAGATGTGGAGTGAAACAGGCGGTGGATGGCAGGTTTATACCGCCGGACGACATCCAGTGAGTCACGCTGGGTTTACCTCTAACTGCCTCTGAACCTTTTGGGTTTGAGTCATGATACTGGTCTCTTCTGAAAGGGAACAGTTTGGAGCTTACTATCAAAATGTGAAACGTAGAGAAGGTTAGAGAAGGCAGCGACATCTCCTGCCTGACACAACAGCCGCAAGAGTTGTTTCCCATGGAAACTAGGGCCAGGTGTCCCCCCTGTCAATCTAAACCCGCGGACCGTTTATAATGTGTAGTGATTGAGAACCCGGCCCCCTAAACATCCTGGAAGGTGAAAGAGTTACGTTTTTTCACGCTAAATTACATTATAACTTAATCGCCATCAGTAAACAGGTCGCTGACCATCACCGTGATTTCTGAGTTAAAGGTTTTTGCCGGTGACGGACATGTCTTTCGGGCAGAAATGTGACGAAGAGTTGGTAGGACAGGCGGGAGGACAGACGCTGCTCCACCTACAACTGCGGTATTTTTTTCCTCATATAAAGTTACCAACGACAGTTACAGTTACTACGTTACTTTTGTTTGGTCATGTAACGTTAAATTAATCGTTAGATTAGTCGACTAATCTAAAAAATAATCGCTAGATTAGTCGTTTGAAAATAATCGTTTGGGACAGCTCTAATGGAAACACACAAACTCATCCTGTTCCCAACAGTCAGATTCAGATGAGAGCATTTTTTTGTTTGTGCACCTTCAGCTGAAAGTCGAGATCTTGTTAGAGAAGCGCACAATGTTCTCATAAGCTCCCATTAGGATGTGAGTGGCCGTTGTTGCCTGGAGGAGGAGCTGAAATGCATTTAGGAGAAAGAGACATTTTGGTCTGCAGAGCATCTCCGTCTCCCCTCGTCTCTCTCTTATCCTGTTCATCTCCACCGTCACTCACTGAGCATTAAAACACAAGACGATGTCTGAAAGCAAACAGAGCCATCAGTCTTCTGTCGGTCACAGTGAAAATCTGAATTTCACCGTCTCACGAACGAGTATTTGATACTTTTCATTTAGCTGGTTTTTACCAAAGCCAGATATTTTCCTCACATGTGCAGCTGTTTATTATTCTTTTATTACCTGTAATACAGTTAGTAAAACTTTATTATATTAGTCCGGAGTTTCAAAGTGTTAAAACAAGCCGATAAATTAAAAACAGAAGACTCCAGAGGTCGATCAGAGAAAGGTTTCCAAACACTGTTTAGTTTGGAGGAAAAAATCTAAACAGCCTTTTCCAACACAGCCGGAGGTGAAACCATGTTCTGCACTCTGAAGTGGAGAACTCAAACTGCAGCCATAATAAGGATAATTAGGTTAATGGGCATGCAGACGTATAGGGCGCGGAAAGAATATCAACCCTGCCAAAGCGGGCTTTCAGCTGAACGGGTCTGAGAACCTGAGCTGGATGGAAAGACTTTAATGGATCGAAGAAAACAGCTTCTGATTGTTTGTTTTCCTGAAAACAGAAGTCCTGAAGTTCGCCCAGTTGTTCTTCTGGTAACAGACAAACTTCAGTCTTTAACTTCAGTCTTTAACTTCAGTCTTTAACTTCAGTCGCTACGTACGACTTTTCTTGTTCGTCACGTCCAGAAGACGTTTAAACTTGTTTTGAAGATCTCATGAAGTCAAAGTCCATGTTTGAGTGTTTTTAATCACGTAGGACTCGTTCTGTCTCTCACCTATAAGTTCCAATGATGCCAAATAAGGTTGTTTTGTGGGTGTTTTTTCAAGATATATTAGTGTTTGTTACTTTATGGAAATGATATCTTAATTTATATGATGCTGCCATGCTTTTATCAAAAGACGGATGCAGCTGGAGAATAAAAACAACTGAAACCACAGAAAAACTGACTGATGGCCAAAACTCATCACTGGCGGGAGTGTTTTTCCCTCCGGTGTGGTGCAATGCATTCTGGTTGTTGTAGTGAAAACACCAGCCAGTTCTGGTCTTTCTGCTGCAGAGACGGCTCAGTTTGATGTGAGGAACATCTCTCCAGCACTGAAATACTTTAATAACTTCAACAAACACAACTTTAAAACTTTATTGATTGATTCTGGGTGAAACTGGATCACATCTTGTGGTGAAAATATTTTCTGCGGGTGGTTTCAACTTCAATTACTCGATAACTTCTCAACTCTGAAATCACTGGCCTGTTACGTCTCTTTGTTACTGTTCTACAGTGACTTCAGAGGCTCAGGTGATGTCATCAGTCTCGCTGGTCTTCCTGCTGTTTGGACTCCCTCAGAACCAGCGTCCTCCTCCGCTGCCCCGTGCTGCTCATTAAACCCCTCGCACTAATCTCCCCTCGCCGTGCAGACGTCCTACTGACTGACTGACCTACATTCAGCCTGAATGCAAATGTCATTTGAATGGCAGTTGAGGTGACAATATTTACATGACAAATACTGACTCAGACGATCCTCCCTGTGCAAATGAGCAGCAGAGGAGAGGAGGTGGTGTAGTTTCAGTGTGACAGAGGGTCGTAAATCATGGTGTGTGTTATCTCCCACGGAGCGGAGTGTAAACACGGCCCGGCAGCGCTGCGCTCAGGTGAACGGGTCGGGTTTAAAGCTGAAAGGTCCGTGTTCCGTCTGCGGAGTAAACAGTTTACAGTTGAGCTGATCTCAGGCTCTGAGGCTAACGAGCTTCACTCAGCTCGTCCTGTAAATGTCTCTGTAGATGCTAACGTCCGGACACGTGATGTTTAGCACTCAGACTTCTTGTTTATGGCGTCTGGGGAAAGTCGACACCCTTCAAGAACCTCCCCGAGACTTTTACATTCTCCCACACATGAATGTTTGCTCACTATGAGTCCAACGTTTCACAGCCTCACCGCCAGAGCAACATAACTCTGTTCCTGAATCATTAAATACAGATTATTCAATCATTAGTTACTCTTGTAAGTCTTTTGCAACAGTCTAAGCAGTTATCAGATGAACTACTGTGTGTTTCCATTGTGTTTAAAATATAAATAAGCGTGTTGTACTTCCTATAAAAACTTAATGTTGATCTTTCACTGGAGATAGTTACGCTGTCTGTCTCCGACAAGCTTCTTCAATATTTCTTAAACTCAAAACAGACTTTGAGATGTCTTTACTGCTGTAATATAAAGGCTAAAGAAGCAGAGACACCAGTAACCTGAACCTTCCCGCCAAGACAAACACTGTGAGAGAAGTCAGGTGTGCTTCAGCTGCAGTCTGGAGCGAGTTGAGTTCACACGAGATGGCGGGTGTCGCTGAGAATTTAAACCCACGGCTGCCCTTTACTGGATGAATTACAACCATTTGGACTCAATTAGATCCCCAACCGCTCCGTCCTGGTAACAGTTTCCACGGCAGCAGCCTGCCTGAGAGCTAATTGGCTGTGACTCTCATCAGAAGCCCCCCTATTGGCTGCTGTGATTAACCCGCGGCCCCTCGTCCTGCATGTGCGGTGTCGACGTTTCATACCACAGAGGTGACGCAAGAAACGTGATACCCACGTTCACTTTGTTAGTTGAAGGTACGGACTTGCAGCTCTGCATGACTCCAGCAGAGAGCCGGCTGGCACTGATGATCCGGACTTTAAGTCACCAAGAGAAAACAACAATTTGCAAAAAGTTGTAAAAGAATCACAAACAGTTATCGGTTCAGGTTGTAGAGTTTGGCTGCCTACAGCCTCAGATTAACCTGGACTCCGTCTGCCGGGCCCTGAAGTGATGAAGAGACACTGAGCTCGACTCCAATACAACAAACTACCCAACTTGTCCCAATCATCACTGATTGATGTCTTTAACAGCTCGTTCTGTCATGGCAGCAAAGTAAACAAAAGATCAGACCGGGCTTCCAAACTGGGAGCGCTTTCCGTCCTCCGGGGTTTTTGTCCCGGGCTGAAAACTGAACTGCAGAAGGTGGAGACACTTTCAGGTTGTAGGCAGCAACATGAAGAAAACAAACATACCCAACAACGGCGGGCAGGAAGACCAGAACAGAAAAGAACAGATCGGATCTCAGCAACGATGGACTTCTCAAGACAACATCCACAACTTAGATTAATATGATGATAATCCTCTATTATACTGTTGATCAGCGGACCGCTTACAGACTAAAGGAATATATATGAGCAACAATTAGACTTTGTGATCACTTCCAAGTCTGGGAGTCACCGACTGACAACTGTGGAGAATCTAACCGCTCTAAGGAAGCTGATCCAGAAGGTTAAAACTCTGAGATTCATTCGTAAATGTGAATGTCTTTGAGACTCAGAAGGCAGATCGTAAGTATCTGATATCATCATATAAACATCTGATAACAACAGATGACACCCGCTGATAAATGTCAGATGTGTCACTGGTCAAACTGACTGAAGCTTCATGGACTTCATGTATCCAGGACGGCGTCAGTCTCTGCTGAGGGTGTAACTGTAGAGCAGAGGGAGGCAGGCAGCCGGACCGGTCCAAAGGAATGAGCCCTCTCTGAGACCGAGCCAGATAAACGCTCCGAGAGGGAAATGAAGACCAGATGGAGAAGAAAACCTGAAGAATCAGAAACAACGCGCTGGCCAACCTGCCTGCCTGACTGACGGCAGGAAATGTAAGCGAGGGGAGTGCGGGAGGGTTTGAGGCAGTCATTGAGTTACTGTGTCACCAAGACAAATTCCTGCACATTTGTTATACTTGGCGATTAAAGCGGTCCCGATCCACCGTTCGTGTTTAATACCTCTGTTGACGGAGCGGAAACCCCACGTCTGTAAAAGCTGGTTGCTGAGCCGAGGAGAAGGCTTCTCCTCTCGGCGCCCGTTTATTGTTGAAGTGATGCAACGGCGGTTCTGACAGGTTTCCTGGGGACGTGAAAACGTCTGAACACATGAAAAATGAGGAAAGTTTTGATTCCAGTTGAGAAAACAAGAACGATATTAAAATCCTGTTTTTGTTTCCTGACAGGAGGAAAATGATGCTGAGTGAGAATAAGATGCTGCTGTGGTGATGATGTCACATCTGTCACAGCTTCACATCACATATCTTGTTGTTTTTTGTGATGTTTGTACTTTAAAACACTTCTTTAGTTTATCTGTGCAGCTTTTGGCGTCATTACACTCCGAACATTTTGTTCTCAGGAAGAAATCTCAGCCTACCAAACTGTAGTTTCACGGCAGAGTGAAAAAGTGGATTTATTGAGTTGAGTGAGTTTCTTTCCCATCAGAGCTCACTGATGTTGGACTCTGCAGTCGATATGGTGGATTCTCTTTTAGCTCAGTTTTTGGTCTCTACCAACACCTTTCCTCACCAGCTGGTCTCTAACTCAGTCCTTTTTCCTCTAGTGTCAGTTCAGTGTTATGTTTAAAATAAAGCTTATTTATCATTTTATTTGTTGTGACATATTATGGATTGTCACTGATGTTATGAAACTGGGCAGCAAGTCGCCAATCTGGCCGTCCTTTTTGCGGCTAGGTCTGTTGATTTAGACAGAAGGCGGTATACTGGGGGTCTGTTGTGGTCCACCAGTTTGCCGCCTCGGAGGGAACACTTATTTCCACCTCCATTGCTGTAAATCCGAGGCGTCAATGTGCCGGCCTCTGCGTGAGGTGGGCGGAGGTGTGGATGACCTGCACTGTTGTGCGACACACAGCCGGGGAGTTTTAAAACCAGGAAACAGCTGATCACAGTCCATCACTTCATCCGCGGACGTCAAGATGAGCAACTGGACAGCCGCTGAGATCCAGGAGATGCTAGCGTCTCCTCGGTCTCTGTAGCTGTTTGGTTGTCCGCTTGTTGTTGTAGCAGCAAGCTACTAACGGTCGCTACTTTCAAATTAAAAGAACCCAGTTCTAAACTCCAATGGGGTGCAATGTAAAGCTCTTATTTTGAAGACAAATTCAGCCTGCTTCCCCGTTCACTGCCCAACTTCGTGCTTCACGTCAGGTCACATGTTTACACCTACCCCAGTGGAGGCTTTTTGGAAAAGAAGGAATATTACACCTCCTTTTTAGAAAGACAAGGCGGCACATTGCAGCTTTTACCTGGCTGCAGATGTGCAGAAGGGGCTACAGTTTGGTAGGTTTAGCCACAAAAACTACATTATTTTCACCAAAATACTTATAAAGAAATCCATCTTGACACTTGTTCACAGACGGGAATCTAACCTCGCTTGTTGGGTTAAAGCTGGTGTGATAGCATCCAGCCCCTCCCGGGTCTGTTCCCCTGACTCGGACTGTACTGGTTCTGTTTCCCGCTGCACTACAGGAGCGCTTCAAGAAGCAAACACCGACAAGAAACTGTGTCAGTGTTTGCCTGCAACACTGTGACGTTATCTGCGTACAGCTCAAACAAATCAGACATGTTCATTGGTGTTTTTGATAAGTTTGAATTATGACTCAACATCTGGGTTTTCAGCTCGACTCCCATATTTTCTTTTATACAAGCTACAAAGACTTCTCAGGAAACATCAGTATCTTGAGAAGCCTGAAGTGTCTGTGAGGGTTTTTCTTCAGGCTCAGTCAGACAAAACAGTGAATGCAACACACTCAGCCTGCTGATCACAGCTGTGAAACATCAGAACTCTTAAAACCATCATGCGAGCCAACAGCGACTCGTCCGCCACATTCCAAACAAATCTGTTCCTCTGTCAGCGAGATCATTTAACAAATGACGGATCTGCCAAAACTCACTGTCATCAGCAAACCAAGAATGATAAAAATGGTGCAAAAACACAACCGCAGATTTTATTTCACACATTTTCTAAACAACAAAGATCGAAGATAAAACCAACAGGATTGAATCTGCTCCCAGGAAGTCACGATCAATGCAATCTTCCACACTCTGCTTGTAAAAAGGACGGAGTGGGTTTGTGTTTCAGTGTGGCTTAAAGAGTGTGTGTGTGTGTGTGTGTGTGTGTGTGTGTGCGTGCTTGTTTCTGTATGACGAGGAGTTTTTAAATTGCAGGACCAGATATCTACTGTGGGAAGAAAAGTGGCATGAAAGCTGACTGATGACTGTAAACACGACATTATCTCTTTCTTTCTGTCACATAGTGGGACCTGAATTTGGGGGGAAATCCACAGTTTGCACAATAACTGCTGCTCTGCTTGAAGCAACGAGTGTGAGATGAGGTGATTAGCAGGCAACTCGCTCACGGCTCCGGGTTGAAACAGTCCCGGGTCTATCAGGAGCTCGTCTACATTCCAGGTTCCTGCCGCCTACATCACACCTCTCAGTTACGAGCTGAGACTTTGTGAAAGTGGAGCAGCAGCTGGCTGTCGCAGTCTGTCAGCGGGCCGGCAGCAGACACAGAGACTTGTTAAAATAAGCAGAGCGAGTCACGAGATACCGCTCTGTGCCCAAACCGGCCGAGCTGGCGGAGATCGCAGTCGATCTTCTGAGAGCGATCGAGCAGTTTCAGAACAGCACCTCAGTCCAAACTCTTACAGTCAAACTGTTGCTCACGGTGAGATAACAAGCTGCAGATTGGAAACAGGTAGATCGTACATATCTGCGATGGCCGACCGTCACATGTGTGGCCTGATTCTGCACGGTGGAGCCGGATGAGCCGGTGTTTGCCTCGTAGCTGTCAGTCACAGTTACAGAGCCAGTTCAGGATGTGGACTGTTGTGTTTGTCACATGTTCAGCTGAAAACATTGACTTACTGTGTGACCCAGTTCCTTCAGTCAAGAGGCCTGGAACCATTCCTCTTACGTCAATACTCACCAGCCTGTAGCACCAGATATGGTGCCCCAAAGCTGAAGTGGGATGGATCAGCCAATCATGTCGTTGCGTCTTTGAGAGTTGAGATTCACAACAGTCTTTAAGAGCCACTGTGTCCTATCAGTGACATGAAACCAAGTGTAACTTCTACAGTAGCTATTATCAGACCTGACGGCTGATTCACAACCTTGTTATGTCTTTGCAACCTCTGAAAGTGAAAAGTCAAAGTCAAAGGTACCTGACGCCTGGAATCAAACATCCAGTTTGAGGAACAGGTCCGTGACGTTAACGGCGTCTCTGAGGTGATGAACACTCAGACAGGATCGTGCAACTCTGGGAAGTTATCACAGCAGCAACTATTCTATCATTCACCGAAATAGAATAAAAATATGGTGTTCATGCGAGACAGTTATCCATCAGGAATGTTTGCTTGCACAATTTGATTGACCAACAGTTTACAGGATGATGTTGCATCGTGTTGGTCGTCTTGCTGAGGCTGCAGAGCAGAAGTGTGTGTGAACGCAGCCTTCGTGCTGTAAATGAAGACAAATTACTCAGCAGAGGAATTTCCTGTCGTTAGTCGACGTCATACAATTTATATTCTAAACTATGAGAAGGGTTACGCATGAAGAGTGCATGATTTGACCTCCTGCTGGGACGAGACAACGACAGGAGGAGAGGTGATGACACGTGAATGCCTGCACAGAGTGTGAGTGTGTGTGTGTGTGTGTGTGTGTGTGTGTGTGTGTGTGTGTGTGTGTGTGTGTGTGTGTGTGTGTGTGTGTGTGTGCGTGCGAGTGTGTGTGTGTGTGTGCGTGCGAGTGTGTGTGTGTGTGAGTGTGTGTGTGTGTGTGTGTGTGTGAGTGTGTGTGTGCGTGCGAGTGTGTGTGTGCGTGTAGATGGGGTCGGATGTAAAACCAACAATGTGTGATAGAAAAATGAGAGAATGAGAATGTGTGTCAGTGTGTTTGGATGAAAGAGAGGAGACAGTGTCGGGGTACAGGAGATTCCTGAGTGTGTGTGTGTGTGTGTGTGTGTGTGTGTGCGCATGTGTGTGCGCATGTGTGTGCGCATGTGTGTGTGTGTGTGTGTGTGTGTGCGCTTTCACTGGAATCTGCAGAGGAGACGAGTGAGGCCACCAGTCGACAGCACAGCTGGTTACAATCATAGCAGCTAAAGACTGTACACACACACACACACACACACACACACACACACACACACACACACACACACACACACACACACAGTCTGGTAGCCTCTGGGCTAAATTCTCTGTCCAACTATGTCATGCTAACAGCAGCTAGCTTCAGTTCAGCCAGATCTTTTGTCAGGCGAACACAAAGGAATGTACAGATTTGTTTGTTCGATGTTAAAATTCAGACGCAGAGAAACTTTTGAAGTAAATAATGAGCTCTGATCTCTGCACTGATTAAACACCAAGTAGTTCAAACTAAGCCGTCATCTGGTCAGCGAGGCGTTGAGAAGGTGAAAGAAAATGAAAATACACACATTTTTTGACCTAAAGCTAAAATAAACTACAACCAGCTTACAGCAGAAAAGTACTGAAAGATCTCCTGATCATACGGGAAAAAGGACTTTGGTGGATATTTGTCTAAAGATGGATATCACCAACAGAACCAGCTCATTAATCCTCCCTTTATTCCCTCAGAAGTCAGCCGGGGTGCTGTCAGGAATCTGGGGGCCCCTGTCAGGTTGTGACACCGGGGGCCCCTCGCTCTCATGCATTTAACTTCATGCATTAGCCCGTCACCTTAACTTTCTCCTCCTTTTAACACCGCAGGGACTTTTCCAGGAACCTGAGCACCACGTTAGGAAGGCAGGAACTTTACCTGTTTCACCCACAGAGTCGCTCCAAATATTAATAATGTGCAGCTTTTCTTACTGAACGTCTGTTTTCTGCTCTCCAGGGAACAAATTCAACCCCCGACCAGAAACTGTCCCAGAACAAACTGATTGAATAAACACGAGCTGAAACATCTTCTTCATATAATCGAGGGCGCTGACTCTCCAAGAGGAAAAACAAATAAAGGGCACATGACATGAAGCATCAGGTCTTGTGGAGGCAGTCAGCGGGACAGAGATCTGCAGGAATGTGGAGGCCGTGTTGTCCACCAGCACACATTTCTCATCAAGGACGGACAAGAACAGCGAGCGGCGCCGTGACAAAATCCAGACGAGAAGCATCTAAAGGTCTGTGAGCCGTCGCTGGAGGTGGTATTAAAGAGCAGATACTCCTGCTACACGACTGAAATCCTCTCTACATATCCAGATGTTCCTACAGATTATAAACTGAAGGTTGTTTAATATTTAAAGCTGAAACTTCACGACGTTATTGGCTCTTTCAGTCCCAGAGAGACGGGTTAGCAGTGGGTTTGTAGCCCTTCCCTTCGGTTCACCGCGGCCATCTCCACCAAAACCTCTCCTCTAATTTTCCCCCTGGCCCGAGAAAGAGAAAAAAAAGGCCCGTCAGAGTTGAGATCGGGCGGCTGTGATGAATTGATTGGATAATTTCGACCATACGGGAGCGTTCACATGTGATTAAAGTAACGAGACGGCATTTGTCAAAGGTTACTGTGGCTAATGTGAGCAGAAAGCACAAGGCGGCCTTTGTCACCGGCTTGTTTTGCTGGAGAGAGAAAGAGCTGGGTCAGCGCCGTTCATTAGTCCATCAGTCCACATCCAGACGGTACCGGTCGGGAACTATTTGTCCCACATAGTCCTTTGTTTTCTGGCCTATACAGTAGAGAGGTTCCTTTACTGTGACGGAGGTCAGCAGGAACAGAGGTGCATTGTTTGCTAATTAGCTCACCGTGTAAAGCAGGACAGGGCGGAATTAATTACTGTGTCAGGATAATATATAAACTATAGGAACAGAGGGATGATTCATCAGCATGGAGGTGCTGTTCTCTTCAGCTGGGATACCCCAACAATCGACCCGGTCCAGTTAACGTTTCACGTCCAAGGTTGACATTTCTTATGGAGATATTTTGAGCCACTGGGTGTTTCCATCCGCCTGCTTTTCACAGGAAGTCGGAACATCTTCACCCGTGATCATAGCAACCACAACAGGTATTTTGAGCCAAACCACGATGTTGACCAGACCCGACCCAGGTGGTTTTTGTGCATAAACATAACCACGGTCTCAGCACAGCGTCGTGACGAGAGAGGAATAGCTGCAGCGTAAACAAACGTTGGGTCTGTGTGCAGCAATCAGACAGCAGTCTTTAATTAGAGGTGTCAGAGTCTGAGCGGCCAAGTCTTCTCGTGGTCGCACAAATCATGACTCTGGTCTGGAGAACGCCAGGTGATGTTGTTGTAGAGACAGAGCGGAGGAGGTGGAGGACACCGCTGTTTGTCTCTCCTTTCCTTTAACCATGACCGCCATCGTTCCAGAACCTCAGAGTCATCATCGCTGCGACCACAACAATGAAGATCCTCCAACTTCGTCAGTCCATTTAATCCAAACCACAGTCTTCCCCGAAACCTTGTTTGAGCTTTATCTTGACCAAACGTTAACCACATCCTCGTCACCTGATTAACTGATCCGTGCTCTGGTTCTGGAGCCACAGAGATAGATGCTGACAGATGGATTTAGTGTTCTGTTAGTGGAGGCGGGTCTTCTAACGGGTCAGAGATCACAGAGAGAGGACAGTGAACCACAGCTACATGTTCCCATCACTGTGGTTCTGATTCACTCCAAAACTAACACACTCCCAACCGTTCCGTCTCACACCTTGGACGACTCGGCTGCTATCAGAACCGAGCCAGGACCCCGCTCGCTCCTGCCAGAACTCCCAGCGAGTCCACCACGAAACACCAGCGTCGACCCAAACAGCCCCGGACTCTAATCGTCCTCCCTCTCACTTGGCAGCCCGTTTGCTTTTCTGGCTGCCAAACAAGGAGCTCCCGTTCAGCGCCATCCAGCCCGGATTCAAAGAGGCTCAATCTGTCCCGCTTTGGGTTTTATCACCTGTGCTTTTCATCACCTGGTCAACACTGTCGTCATGGAAACATCATGAACAAGCTGCACAGCAACAACAACCACCAAACAGCTGTTAAACAGCTCCGTCTGTGTTTTCAGTTTGCAGACAGTAACCTCTAGTTTAATCTCTGTATTCATGCTACAGTCCTGGAAACTGAAAATAAAAGCAGTCCAACAGGTCGACATGTTGTAGAGCAGCAGGTGAGTAACACACCTTTCAATCAGCTCCACACGTGTTCGTCCAGCTTCTCTGTCTGCTGCTCGTCATAAATCAGAGACGGAAAGCCAAATGTTTTTGACGGGACGTCCACCGGGAACGTCGCTGTGCACCGATTTACTCCAGAAGGACACGACCTCCATCACATTCTGTTTCTGACCGAGTCATCACCGTCTTCTTATCTGCCCGCGTCTAGACGATTATCTCTGCGGTTACATAACGATTGAGCAACCTCAGCCGTTCATGGGAGATTCCCTGCGTGGATCTTTTCAAAGAAGGCGGCGTACCCCGACAGGCCGAGCTGTCAACATGATACCGGAGATACGGGAGAGTTTGTTTTGGGCTGTTGATGTCAGAGGATCTCTACACTCTCAGATTTCCCCTCACACGCCTCAGATCTGATACAGAACTGGTTCACCGTCTGTTGTTTTCATAATGTAGCTAAACTGAAACTGATATTCTCACGTTGCTTCTTCTTTTATCACATCGTACCAAAGAAACAGGACGAAAACCATCAAAGTCAGCAGCACTGAAAACACACAGCGACAGTTAAAGTCATCAGAAACGTGTTGAGACTCACGTAGATGTGTCTCTGCTGGTAGCGCAGGAACAGGTTGTGCATGATGGCGCCGTCGTGGAGGTCCTCCAGGGTCGCCATGTCCTCCACGCCCCGGATGCTGCTGTGGTGCATGGGCTGCACCTTCTGTCGGGTGAGGGCATTCTGCTTGTAGGTGTACACCTGGGTCAGAACACGGGGAAACATGGAGATGAGAAACAAGAAAACAACTCAAAAACTGATTAGAAGAGAAGATGGAGAGACAGAGAAAGACAGAAAGTTCTCCAGGGTTAAAAGAGAAAACCTTCCCGGGAGGCGACGACTTTAAAATCACAGGAACACATTGGACCCGCCTGCTGGAGCGCTGTTTACAGTGGAGCCGGTCCGTGACTACTTCCTGATCCAGTTCTGGGTCACTTGTTCTCCAGGTAAAGGCCTAACGTGGACTTCAGTTACCACAAGATTTACATTTTTTTAAATTTTCAGATCCAGTTTTTTTCTCTATATTCTGCTCTTTTCTGACCGAGTGAGTCCGGTCCAGATCAGATAACACCAGGACCACCAGACCAGAACTCAGCAGCTGCTCATAAATGTACAACTCAAACTTCCAGAAGTCTTCAAGCTGAAATGCAGCGACACGACACGTGTTCAGTCTTTACTGTCTCACTTCACTACCACGATCGTTTTCTGAACTGAGAGTTAAAAACATTTGCAGAACATATTTTTGTGTCACAGTAATAATGAAGCCTAACAAAAAGCAGCTGGGAGAAACTGGACCGGGACCGAGAACATCACAACAGACAGCCGGGACTTTCTGTGTTTTCCTTGTTCAATGTTTTGGACATTAAACATGTTCAGAACCAGATTATATGTTCTGACAAACACATCAGACTGAGCCGGACTCGTATCCCTCAGAGGACCATGTGACGTCGCGCTCGCTGCTCAAACGTCGACAGGATTTCCACCGACAACCTCTCGCTGTCTGACCGACTGCTGCAACAGTTTAACTGTGAGATTTACAGCAGACGGCTTCCTCCTGGACAGACGATCTCTCGTGTTACTGGAGGAGTGTGAAGCCTGGACGCTCCACAGAACCTCCCCTGGCTCGCACAGCACAGGTTCGGTCCAGGAGTGTCGGCTGAGTAACAACTGTAAATGTTTGAAAAGGTTCAAAATTCACTGCGATCAGAATAAATCAGTGGATGAAACGATGAGAAGGAGTGAAGCCAGGCGAGAGGTGACATCCAGACTCTGACTGGAGGAAACTAGGACCAGCAACAGGAAGTGAAGTTTCAGAGTAAAGGTTGAGTAAAAAGATGATTTGATATATTTCTGTTGTTCGTTTAAAGTGACAAGAAGAAATAAAAGAAACAAAAAAAAGCAACAAGACAGAAGATCATGATCTCAGTGAGAATTACTTAATTACAGCCTTCAGATTAATGTAGTGGTCTTTATCTGAGACGTCTGGTTGTAGAAAGTCTCTAAAAGTGGTACGAGCACGTCTGTGTACACGTGTTCTGCAGTAGAAGAACGTATTTGCCTCCTCCGGCTGGTTTTTGTGTGCGAGTATTAAATGTCTCCCGCAGGCCGGACTTTAACCTCAGCCTCCTCCTCACGGCTCACATTTCACGTCACCTTCCTCACAGGTGACATACGGCAGATAGCCGAGGTAAACATGACCCGGGTGGTGAACACACAGTCAGGAGGCGGGTGGAGGTCTGAGCAGACGGCTGCTTATCTTCTGTGTCAGAGGACGAACAGCTTCTCCAGACTAAACTGTGTGTGTGTGTGTAACGTTTGTCCTAAAACGACAAGACAGAACCAGAGATAACCGGTCCAGACATCACGGCAGTGTTCAGTCCTCTCACCCTGACGGAGCTCAGCAGTCTGTGCAGTATCTTTTAATAAGACGACTGTAAAGCTTTGTTACCGTCAGTGAGTTTCATCAGCTGTGTGCACAACAACATGAAGCTTCACTCATTCATCTCTCAGGAATCAGGAACAAATCTTCTCCTGGTGCATCATGAAACGTGTTTATCTTCAATCCTGTGATGCTTCACGTGGATATTTGTGGCTCCTGGTTTGCATTTAATCATGCAAACTACGTTCTGATGACACAGTTATCTACTGTACCGTATCTACAGGAGTAAATACGCTGAAATATCTCTTTGTGTTTGTGTTTGGTCAGATTAACATAACTTTATCAAGATTCTGGTTGGGTGAAGTTTCAGCCTTCAGACGTCTGTACAGGCCGAGGTCAGTTTAAACCAGTCAAAACATTTTAACACGAGTCTCAACTTTAACGTCAGTATCAAGCAGGGAGGAGAGATCGTCTGAGGATTTATAGAAACATCCCGACTCAGCCTGAGACGGGAGAGACACTCAGGTCCAACATATAAGTCCTACAGGCACAATCAGCTCTGGACCAAAGTCACTAAATCTTAACATTTCTTATTTTACTTTATTTCCTCCCAGATGAAAACTGTCAGGAGATAAAGCCTCCAAAATGTGACACTAGATAACTGAAAATGACAACTCTTAACTCTCTAAAACATAAAAACATTGAGGAAAACCAGTTTAATATTTAGACAAATAAGCTGTTGTTGAAGTCAGCGTTAATGAGCAGCACCAGGAGGCGGCGGGCCGGTCCAGAGGTGAACAGGAGGAGCCGCTGAGGTTAATTAAGAGAAGACCTCAGATTATGATCGCTCTGCAGGAGGTCTGCAGCCTGCAGGAGGACGCACAGATCCCTGAGGGGGGTCTGCTCAGAATACTGACGGATCCACAGAGACGGATCAAACATCTGACTTCAGTTCTGCTGCGTGACTGTGAGGACGTTCTCATGGGTCGGCTCGTAGCTCTTATTTACATTCTGTGATTCCTCACGTTTCACAGCGTCTCCACCATGTCGGCTGCTGGGTGGAAAAAGCAGAGCAGCCGAACTCGACGCCGTCTCAGCTGTTTCCATAAACAACAACACCACACCAGGCACACGTGGACACACCGGGTCGGACTTCTTATTGCCGTCTATGATGTGTTCAGTGGGTTTTCTGGCCTGAGAACCTGACAAACACAAAGACGTCTCGCCACAGTCGCACCGCTTGTCACAGGAATATTTACATCTCAGGTCCAGCGTCCACACAGCGGCTCTCTTTCAGTACGAGCATGTTTGGAGAAAGTTTGGCTGACGCTCTCTTTTGTGTCATCCGTCACCCTGGTAACCAAGAAATGGAGGGGAGGCTTGTTCTGGCTGCGTCCGTCTATCGAGCACAGACAGAATGTGTTGGACACACTAACTGTTGTTGATGACTGTCGTGTTTTAAGCACCCGACACATTAAAGCTCGCGATCACCTCGTGGTGTGTTCTGCTGCGGAGCCCCTCAGCGTTCAGCGCTGCTCCTCTTCTAATTTTAGCTGCATAATCAGCTGTTTGCTCCCTGAGCCACTTAAGGCTGTTTGTCATAAAGCAGCTTTACTGTCACTTCTGTTAATGTGCTCATGAAGACAATACGCCCAGAAGCATTTCATATCCCGCTGAATGCAGCGTCATCAGCTGAATGAACACAGGGTTCAGATTCTCCACCGAGATCTTTAGGAAATGAAGCCAAAATATGACGGAACGATCAGCTCTGACCAGAGATTAAATGTAATCATCATCATCATCATCGTCATCATTGTTAACTTCATGTCTTTAAACTTTGTAAGTTTGAACAAATAGAGAATTGACCGACAGAGAGTCTGATCAGTTTCTTCTTCTGTGGATGATAAAAAATCTGGTGCTGTGTGCAGCAGCAAAACAAGACTGTAAGAGCATCAGCACAACACACACACACACACACACACACAACACACACACACACACACACACACACACTCTGTCATTGTCTGAAGCTGGTCGCTGACCTGCAGTGACCGACAGCTCAGGGTGATCCTTCCTGCAGAAAGCTGGTCTCTGTCTGAGGGGTCAATCACATCTGACCCCTCACACACACACACACACACACACACACACACACACACACACACACACACACACACACTCCTCGGTGACGCTCTGGGGGGAACTGAACGTCACAGAAACGTCTTTCAGACGGTTGAAATGTGATGTGAGTCTCGTCAACGCTGCGTTCACAACCTGCGTGTTCTGATGAGTTTCACCGTCACCATGTGTTTCCTCCTGCTCTAGTCTCTGTCTCACTAACCTGGACTGACTTTAAGAAACGAGACTAAACTGTTGACGTGTGCTGAGAGGTGGACGGCTGCAGGGAGATCTCTGACTCGTTGGACCGGTGGAGTGTAAACAGTGTTTACAGCCAACAGTCTGACACGTGTGGACAGCGTCTGTAAACACGGCGTCTCTCTGCAGCCTCACCGCTTCAGACTGTCGACCGTCTGCCATCAGCAAACACGTTCAGTCAGAAACTGATGCTTTCCTGATGTTTCTCTAATTACACTACGAGGAACTTCAATTATTTCTTTAATTTTTGGCAATATTTGCTGGTAGCAGCTGGAGAATGATTATGTAAATATACAGCAGATGGTTAGCGTAGCGTAGCTTAGCACACAGACTGGAAACAGCAAGTATGGTTCTGTCACCTAGCGCTGATGATGTAAAAAAACGATGAACTTTTTACAAATTTGACAAAACCAGCTGTAACCAGAGCGCTTTATTAACCTGAATCTAACGACCGACAGAAGCCTGAAACTAGAGAACCAGAAACTGGAACAAAAACAGAGAGAGCGTGGACGCCGTCTGTCCTCCGCTGTCTTCCTGTCACAGCATGGCAGTCGTCTTCCAGCAGCCCTCAGTAGGGGACAGGTTGTTTCTGGCTTTGGCCTAATTAGGTTTCTAATTGGTCCGGTTGTCTTTGTGGAGATGAGTTAGGTCCACGCCTGGAGAACAAAGCCGCGGGGCCCAGCGCTAAGCCTAGCGACAGATGCTAACAGGAGTAAATCTCTGTGAAACAAAGCCATTAGACAGCATTACTGCAGAGGAGGAGGAGGAGGAGGGGGAGGAGGAGGAGGAGGAGGAGGAGGAGGAGGAGGAGGAGGAAGAGGAGGAGGAGGAGGAAGAGGAGGAGGGGGAGGAGGAGGAGGGTCACTGCTGTACCCTCGGATCAACAGGCTCTGTTCCTGGATCAGTCAGGATAAAGTCTGTTGTTCTTACTTACGTGGATCAGAAAGTGACTCTACATTAATTTGGAAACGAGCGACCGAGGAAACATTTAATTAATCTGGATGTTTGAAGCCTGGTGCTGAAATATTAGTTTATATATAAATATGACCAAATATCTGTTTATCACAGTGAATTCACAGGAAGTTAATCATTCCACATCTAGTCTGGTGAAATCTCTGTTTTCTTTACTGCCAAATATTCGCAAGTTCCTCGATTTGAACTAGAATTTGGCATCTTTAAATGTTTGTGTTGCCTCAGAATTTACCCAGAAGAACGACCCAACACTGAGTGTGAAACCTGAGTTGAGCTTCCTTCAGACATCAGAACCAAACAGCTCTTTAATTGAAGGCTAATCGCTTCAATGAACTTTAATAACCAGTCAGACTTTCATGCCAGCGATCAGCTCATCACAGCACGAGGAGTGAAACTCTTCATTTTGTCTTCAGGAGGGAAAGCTGAGCTCTCTCACCCCCTCACTGCCTCCTCACTCTGTCTGTCAGGGAGCTGAACAGGTAACCCTCCGCCCGCCTCGAGCTTCAACCCCACACACACACACACACACACACACACACACACCATCATCATCATCATCAAAAGCAGCAGCTGCTCTCTGCATCACCATTCATCTCCTGCTGTATTGTCCTGCAGTCTGCAGCGCCGAAAACACTGAAACCTGAGCAAGACGAGAGACAAACCCTGCGACCTCCGACATCACACACTCATACACACACACACACACACACACATGGACTCACACGGCACACACACACCGTTCACACACTAACATCACAACCACTCAAGACTACTTTAAACTTCGGTGCTCATAACAAACCACAGTATTCATAATACGCCTCATAGGATGATCAACTTCCCACAGAGATACTGACACTCATCACTTCCTGTTATCATGTTTCACATTAAAGGTGTAACTCAGATCAGAGGCAGGTTCATAAACATGGAGGGCAGCTCCGGACTCTGGAGTCATGGAGGCGATTTACAGCGGCTCTGATCAGGACTATGACTCTGAGAAGACACAGCTGATAGAGACAGGAGAGGACAGAGAGTCGGACATCATCAGCGTGTAGAGACAGAATATCTTCACATGTTACTGTGAACTGAACCAGAGACTGAATCTGATTCAGTTTATGTCCAGTTTGAATGAAGTGAGCTTAACGATGAGTTAATGAGGAGATTAAACTCGTCTTGATTGCAGAAGATGTGGGAGCGTATCATTCTGCCTAGCAAGAAAAATGCTTTAATAAATATTCAATTTATTCACTTTTTTGTGAATTTATTATGCTGACAAACATTTTCCAGCTGAAACCACAGGAGCCTTTTGCTGAACACAGTGGTATTAGGAAACAGGACGGGCCGGGAGCTAGCTGGTTAGCATGCTAACGTCAATAAACATCTCTGCAACATCTCTGACACACAAGGTCAACACTGTTCTGCACATTTGTGTCAAAATGTTCGGAAACCAAATATCTGTCCTTATCTTTAAACTTTTCCCCTTTTAAGAAGTGTGTCAAATGTAACAAATCTACATTTTAATGAACCATTAAAAGTTTGCTTTAGCAATAAAACAGGATAAGGAGAAAAAGTAGGTGCAGATAAAACACAGGGAGGTACAAACAGACCCGTGATATCACTTGCTGTCTCTTCAATATGACTTCACTTGGTGTTTTAGAGACGGAACCTGAATGTGACCAACACTTTGGTTTTATTGGGACTTCTCGACCAGATGGTGGTGCTGGAGGAAAGGTCCAAGGACCAGTGGATGTAATAGGGTACATCCTCTGGGAAGAATCAATATTAATACTGAACGTCATGATGAGAAAATCCATTCCTGAACTGAAGTCGTGATCAGAGAGACAAATCATCCTCGATGCTTCAAGACGGAAATGAAACCGAACAGAGACATAAACATAAATATACACACACTTCAGTCTGAGACGTGTACAGTGTACACTGTCTGTAACGTAAATGTAAACCACACACACACACACACACACACACACATTGGAGGGGGCGGGGTTTACAGAAGTGAGCTCCTCTGATTGGTCAGCACTGGCTTTCCTTACAAAGAGCAACATCTGCTCTGAAGCTGAGCAGGTGACGTCCATCTCCAGTTACACACAGCAGACGGCTGCCGCACACATGTACACACACACACACACACACACACACACACACACACACACACGAACACACACACACACACACACACACGGACACAAAGAAACACCTATACATATCACTCTCTAGATGAAAACACACACAGGAAACATGACAGACACACACACATTATTCACACGCTCCAGTTCACTTCATGCACACGATCTGTTTCAGGGATTGAACCTGTGACTCTTCTGTTACAGGGCGGCGCTGTGTGTGTGTGTGTGTGTGCAGCTCGGGGTAAGAGTAATTTTCAAGCAGTTAATTCTTCTAATGCTTAAACAGATTGAGTGTGACAGTCTCGTGCTGCCTTTATTTCCAAACTCTGAGCGAAGCAAATTAAAACCTCCCAGTCTGCCGGGACCGACCAACACTCGACAGGATTATTAATACTGTCAGAGAGGAGAGGGTGAAAAACAAGAGACAGGAAATGAAACAAAGGCACAAGAAGAAGACAAGTTAACACATGAGAGATGAAGGTAAGAGGAGAAAAGGATGAAAAACGAGAGACAGAAGAAACGATTCAAAACAAGAGCAAGAAAGTGAACTGAGTCAATGAGTCGGACAGAGAGAGAGAGGAGGAGGGAGCGACTGAAAAGGATCGAGAGGAGAAGATAAAAGGAGAAAGCTACAGACAAAAGAGGAGATGAGAGGAAAATTAATGAATAGAGGAGAGACAAAAGAGACAAAACAGAAAGAAGAAGAGAAGAGAAATCTATTTAACAAAGTGACCTAAAGCAGAGAAGAGACAAAAAGAGGCAAAGAAAGCACATAAAGAAGAGTAAAGATACAAAAAGGAAGATAACTTGTTTTCCAGGTTCCACTCAGAGGATACAGTCGTGCTAACAGTTCAGTGTGGCAGCAAATGCTAACATCAGCACGCTAAGATATTCACAATGACTGCATGCTTCTGTTCAGCAGGCAGAGTTCACCATGTTTACAGGTTGTTAATGAACCCGTCTTGTCCTCCTCCACCTCTGACTGAATGCCTCGTGTCGTTAACTCAGTGCAGCCTGGCAGAGACCAACATGTCGGCTTATGAGCTGTAGTTTCCTCAGTAAACACACCGACCTCTTCAGCCACCTTCCTCGTCTTCTCGAGTGTCTCTGGGTCGGCAGAGCGGACAGGACGGTCGTCAGAGATACTGCAGCTGCCGAAGAGGTTGGTGTGTTTACTGGGGGAAGTACAGTTAATCCCATGTATCAGATCTGCCAACCAACAACAACCGGCATCCACCAGACAACCACTGATCGTACAGAAACAGCACGCTATGTTGCTAAATCTTGTCTCATTTGTGGCGTGGTTGAATAGTAAATTCATCGGGACTCATTAGCCTCGTGGGCCCAACTGATCTCCCTCCTTAGTCTCTGTCAAAACATGTCCAAAGTAATTACAGTTCATATTGAGGGGAACATGAATATCTAAACCAAACTGCATCACAATCAATCCAATAAATGCAAATAAAAGCAGAAATGTCAAGCTGACTTTTGGGAGAGTCAGGCTGACGTTGTTGTCCCTGCAGTGACATCATGTGGTTTAAAACTAGGGGTGTGCCAAAATATCGTTTCTACGATATATCGCGATATTTCGTCTTGAGGTACGTTATCGATACAGTGGCCCAAAATATCGTTTTTTTGGGGGGTTTTTCGGCCCACCACCACCACCCCTCTTCGGAGGACAACTTTATCTTTATTCAAACAGGTATACAACCAAATAAAATTTGAAAAATGGTTTAAGTAGCTCTGAAACCCACACATATAGATATTTAATGATAGTTGTAGTCAGTGTGTGTGTTAAGAAGAGCCACTGTGCAATATACTCTTTGTTTACTTGGCTGTCATTCATGTGAAATTGATTGACAATGTTTTGTAATTCCTGTGAAATGGATTCAGTGCAGTCAATAAATTCTAAATCTCTTCAGTGACACAGATATCGTGATGTATCGTGGAGGAAATTTCTTGCAATATATCGATTAGAATCGCTGTATCGCGATATTATCGTTATCGTGGGCAAAATACTGTGATAGTATCGTATCGCGAGGTACCTGGTGATACCCAGCACTATTTAAAACAGCCACAAACTATAAACTATATTAACTGTAACATCTGCTGTGTAGAGCAGCACCAAACACCTTCATCCTCTGTAAACTGTGCAGCAGAGAGTCATTAGCTTCGCTGACCAGCAGCTCTCAGAGTCTGTGAGTGAGTCGGAGCCGGGAGATAAGAATGCCTTAATCTGCCGCTAAATCTGCAGGACAATACGCTGGCTCGACATGACCCTAAATCCCTGAGCGCTCACATTCACAGGCCGTCTTGTGGTAGTGACCCTCTGCTGCTCGCCGGCTACACAGGAAGTCTTTGTTAAAGCTGTCAGCACAGGAGGGCAGAGAGAGTAAATCCACCCAAACACTTCACACAGCTGATTGTCTGCTGGCCTGGTTCGGAGGCGAGGTGGCAGTAAGTCGTCTGAACTCACTTCAATTCAGGAGTTAAGCGTTCTCAATTCTGTGTGTTTATCTTATGCAACAGAAAGGTGTGTTGACACGACCTGACGCTCACAGCCTCGTCTGTCTTTCACGTGTTGGTGTTAATGTTTGGAGTCAAAGCAAGCAGAAGAAGAAGAAGAGTTCCTCTGCGTGAACACACACACCTCACGGTCAACAGTGTGAGGAGTTTAACACCTCGAGGAGGAAACATCAGCTCACTACGACTGAATGTTTCATGTGGACTCTAACTTTCAAAACTGCTAAATGTACGATTAATTTAATTCTTAACAACCAACCAAAACCTACATGAAGCTCACGGTGACCCTCGTCCTCGCGTCCTTCACCTCGCCCGTTGGTTTCACTACACACGGATCACAGAGGTAATCAGAACCATATGGCGTTTAGGGGATTTGCTGCATCTTGAGCTGATCCCAAATTATGAGTGGACCTCTTTAATCCGTCCTGGAGGTTTACGGCAGCGTCAGCAGAGGTACGAGAACGACGAGGTGTTCCCCCGTCAGCCGTTTGTGTTTCCGTGGGACACCGAGGTCGGAATATTTGGACTTTTCTGTCAAGTAGGTAGTGAGAGGAACTGTAAGCCTCAGAAATAATGTTCTATCTGAGAAATCTATCAAAAACAAACTGATATCTGAGTCATTTTGAATAAAATGCAAACTATACCGATAATTAAAACAAATGCACACATGGTTTGGGACATGGCTAGACAACAGACAAGATCTTTGTGGTCTTTTTTGTCACGTGAAAGGTTGTTTTCCTGCTTCACTAAGTTACGAAACTGAAACAATTATAGAATATAGTTTGTTTGCAGTCTTGGTCCCCTCACATCATCGACTGTATGTCTCTTGTGCTTTTTAGACCAGTTTCAAAGTCACATAACTGGAACATGAGAAGGACAAATCTTATCGTATGAGCAACTTCAATGTTCATGTCCACATGATGTTAAGACCATCAGTCAGTACCAGAATGATTCTTTGTAGACCTGGACAAGGAGACAGGAAGTACAGCAGGAGTCAAACTGCAGGAAAAGTTCCAGAGTTTACAGGAACCTTCTTTGAAAAGGTTGAAAAAGGACAGGAAGAGAAAAGGAGGTTCTAGTTTTTTGAAGTGGTCTGAGTGGTTTCAGAGAGAAGGAGCTCACCTGGCCGTAGTCTGTGGCGAAGACAACGACGCCTCCGGAGCACGAGGACACGGTGCTGGGAAGATACTGCTCATCCTCCCGTAACCACACCCGGTCGCCCTGCAGCAAAACAAGATAACACGTCAGTTCTACATGTCGGGTACTGGAGGAAAACTCAGATACGACTGTTTACCACAACAGCCAACACACAGCAGGATATATAGACATCTTACTCCTAAAAACAGGTCGACAACATCATTTATTTATGGTCATTGACAGTTTGTTGGAGTGATGACAGAGATATCCAGAATCCTGTCAGCAGAAACCTGATTCGAACATGTCAACACACTGAAGACAGAGTTCTGGACCTGGCTTCATCCAACGTTCAGAGTTCTGTGCTTGTAATGCAACTTTGGTGCACTTTTAACCAGATAATGCATCATTTGCACCTTTAAAGATCTAAATGAATCAATGTCTTCATGTGAAACAATGGATCTTAAATCACAATCTGACTGTTTTCCTTTAGCTGACAGAATCAGGAGAATGTTTGACGGCTTCTTGAGATCTTGAAAGATGATTTGATGTTCATGTTTCTGTTCGGTAATTTTGAGGTCATGTTTGACTTCGGCTCAAGATATCAGCCTCCATCTGCTGTTGCCATGGCGTCACCACAGCGCTGACCTTTCCCTGACCAATCGGAGGGTCTCGGCTGTCGGAAGCGTGGAAAACTGTGCAGCGTTGGGTTTCAGAGATCTGGACCAGCGCTCCCCCCAGAGAGCAGTAAACCTGCATGTTTATTGATGCTTTTTAGAGGCTGCCAGCAGAGACAGAAAACACTTTTATACCTGCTGACCTGTCGGGTTCACTGCTCCCGGTTTGCTGCAGTGCTTCCCCTCCGGCCAGCAGCTGGATATCTAATCAGCAGAGTCGTGTTTGTGGAGAATTAGCGGATAATTGTTGGTATGTAGGAAGAAAGTCAGAGTCTTAACTGCATGTTTGGAGGTTTGTGTCTTGTGATTTTCATGTTATTTGGCTCTGAGTGTGACCACAGTACCAAAACAGGGAGTACACATTTAGAACATTTCTGGAAAATGTGGATTACGGTTGTTTGATGGCTTTCAGTGTAAACAGAACGATCTCAGGGAGAGTTCAGAGCAGAAACTCGCTGAGCTGGAGAGAAACGAGGGGCCCTGGAAGTGGATTCCCTCCTAATCGCATAGCCACATGTGCCGCTGTTCATTAGCGTGACGAGCTAATGCTAACGGGAAAAACAAACGGTGCACTTCTGTGAGATGCCCCTCCTCCTTCTGAACCAGACATATGATGGACCTTCGCCCCCCCCGAGCCCTGGTTCTGGCGGAGAGGAGAGGGGCACCTGGCTGGGAAAGAGTTAGAGAATGAATGGATGGACTCGGGGTAAAGCTGAGGTCTGCAGCGTCAGCAGAGGATCAGAGGGGAGCTGTGTGTTGTTCTAAAGCCCTCGGTCGTCCTCTCTGAAGAGGGAAACCGCACGATTCAAACGCTCCTGGGATCTGCTGTGGAGAGATAAATCTGACGCTCACAGGAAACTCATAAACTAACTCAGCTTTGATCCCCAAGTCTGTCAGACAACTTACTCATCTGAGATATCAGAGGAGACGTTGATCCTGCAGAGGCACAAAACTGGTATTTTAAACACTGTCTGGTGGTTTCTGCAAGTTCTTCACACCTTTAAAGTCCAAACCTGGATGGTTGTTGCTGTTGCTTCTGAACACAACACAAACTAAATGCACCAGATATCACATCTGAACAACTCGACAACAGTTAGTCTTTCCAGAAATCATCATCCGGTTACTCAAGATAATCACAGACGTTGTTGTGAGCAGTTTCATGCAGGAACCATTTTGTTTCTAGTGAACTACACCCACCAACCGTTACACCGCGCAGGAGAAAATGACGAGCCAAGAGAGACAACCGCAGTAAGACAAGAATCTCGGCAAACGCGATATTGAGACGTGACAATATCGTGATATAAAATTTGGGATAACTTTCATCTAGATGTTTTTAAAGCAGAAATATTCCGTTTCTTTTTACGTCCCCGGCCAGATGAGGGTCAGGAGGGTGAAAAGATGTTGGTTTTATTAGCTGACATGGGGAAACACATGTCAGCTTAACCATTAAAAAAAAAGGGTTATAGACAAAATTATTCATAGAAAAGTTTCCAAAGAAAACAGACAAAGAAACACAAAGAGGAGTTCATTGTGTTGTTGTCAGCGGCTGACGGCTGCCGCTTTGATGCTGCAGAAAAAGGAACCAAACAAAAGAAGACGTTCCTTTGTGGCGGCACAAAGAGGAGGCGTGTGCTGTTTACCCGCCGCCGCGACCATACGGACATTCCTGACGTGCACGCACATCACACACACACACACACACACACACACACACACACACACACACACACACACACACACACACACACACACACACACACACACACACACACACACAGCAGCGTGTGCCGCCCGCCCTCTCTCCACTGAGGGGGGAGACAGCGGCTCACTATCTTAGTGTGCGTTCCCTCCTTCCACCCTTAATCCACTCCCCCTCTCCTCCTCACACAACACACACACACACACACACACACACACACACACACACACACACACACACACACACACACACACACACTCTCTGACCCACAGAACTACTGGCCCAGTTCTAAACGAGGGCTGTGAGCCAGAAGCCTCTGCTTCACCTCCTCTCCCTCATCCATCACCGCTGATTGCTTGAAATTTGAACATCAAACACCTCGTTTGTTCTTTTCTGATGAAGCAAAGAAAATGAGACGCAGAGGTTAACGGATACAAAACACACATATCAGATAATGTTCCTGCATTAGAATGTCTGAAAAGACAAACTACTTAACCTTCGCTCTAGATTTTTCTGGGCTGTGAACTCCCAAAAACCCAGAGAACTCACAAGATTCCTCAGAGGTAACGCTGCGTTTCAATTGGTCGCCTGTCGCTGTAACTTCCAGGAGAGAGTCAGCGAGCGAGGTTAGACGTAACGTGAATAAAACTCGTTAACGATGGCTGATTATTGGTGTGTTCACCGCCAGAGAAGGTAGTTTGACCGCAGGATCATTTGTGTGTATTCGACCCAAACAGATGACTTTATGGACGGGTAATGTAACTCAGCACTCAGCAGTACATGTCTGAAAAAGTATTTTGATTTGTTTTGATAAAGAAAGTCACAGAATAAATTCAATATTGTGAATTTGAAGTTATAAAACGGTTGGACATGGCAGCCGTCAGGAGTTTCAGGCGCTGTCGGTGAACTGGACCACCAACACTCATCTGAGGCTGACACACTTCCTGCTGAAAACAGTCTCACTTCCTGGTTTATTTGCGTTGCTGGGTCCAATATATCCCGTCGGGTCTGAGCTTCATAACATCTGACATCATAAATGTTTGAGATTCCCCAATCCTCCTTCACGGTCACGCTGCCAGAACAGCTCTTCACATAAATACCAGAATAATTATAATCTGCATGAAGCGCCAGGATTCACAAGACGACACGAAGACAAAACTACTTTAACTAAACTAGGAAAAACAACTGCTGTTAGGAGGAATTTCTACCGAAGCAGAGACATGAAAGGACGTCGAGCTAATGTCAACACATGAGCCGGGAGTCTGGATCGGATCGGGCCGGGCCGGGGAGCTGCGGATCAAGGCCCAGCTGTTGCACCAGTCGGACCTCTGAGCCGCTCATTCCAGCTAAATCTGAGTAAACGAGCTGACGGAGCAGCAGCAGAGGTGTCAGAGCACCTCGCACATCAGCACCACGGATTATTAAAGTCTTCTCCTGAAATCTGGACTCGTCTTTCCTCCTTCATGAGGAGGAACCGTCTCAGTAAACTGTCTCCGCTTCAGAACAACCTGCTGTTTGGGTTTCTTTGTTATGTCAGCAGTTATTTTCTGAGGGCCGACGTCGTGTTCAAGGAAATGTTTTCACCTCGCCAGCGTGAACCAACACCTGCACAAATACACCGAGACAGTGAAGCGGCTCCAGGAACCAAAACCCGGTGACCCGAAACAATCTACAGACTTTGTTGTAGAAGAACTATTTTATTTCTGTATCACTGCGCAGAAGGAAATGTGACGTAAACAGATGTAAACATTAATGATTGTTTCCTTGGCCGAGCTCTAAAGTTAGCACTAAAACTTTGAATGTGATTTTCATAATTCTGATTTCACGTTTCTCTTGCAACATGCAGCTGAACGTCTGTGAAAGAGGTTTTATTTTGATCCACAGGAGTTTGTCGTCAGCCACATGTGTGTATTGTCCGGAGAGACGATCCATCTCGGCCTGCGTCTCCGCCCCGACACCTCCTCCCGGCCTCCAACCACAACACAACACCAGCCTCCCGCCCTGAAAGCTCTGGGAGTAAAACCCGAGGCGCTGACCCTTCTCCTGCGAGTGTTTTCCCTCCGTAACCTCGACATGTGTGGCTAATGCTCCCTCTCTGCGGGGCGCGGGGGGGCGGGGCCCGGCTGGTAAAACGAGGATCTGTAGTGCTGGGAGCGTTCGTACGCCATCGGGGTCGGGAATGAGCAGCTGTCTGGTTGGACAGATTCCACTTCCTCTCCCGTAACAAACAGAGTCCTGTGCTCCCTCACAGCCATCCTCTCTATCGCAGCCTTCAATGGGAGAGCCTGTGGAGACGCTTTCTGTGACTCGGCACAACTGCTGGTATGTTCTCTGTGAGACGATGCGTCGCTGCTCCTGCAAACAACTGGTGCTGCTTTCTGCTGCCGCTGAGGCGAGCAGGGTAACGTTTCACCCAAACACTATAATCTCAGGATTAATGAGGCACCAGTCCAGCTGTTTTGTACCGAGTGTGTGAACACCATGTTGCCACCGCTGAACTCTGACCTCGTCTGCAGCAGCCGAGCAGAGAAAGCAGCACATCAGCAACAGCTGCAGCCCTCCGTCAAGCGTTCAGCCACAGTCGGATCAGCGAGGATCGGACCCAAAGGAACCGAGGGGGAGAGAAACACGAGACGGACTCATAGTCCTGCTGGGTGTAACTCGAGTCTCAAGACGTCGTTATTCACCCCACTTCACAAGAGAGAGTGTAAATAACATCCTTTCAGATAAATCAGTGATACCAGAGACTGTGATCACAGCAGACGAGCTGCGTGGACGCTTTCATGTTGGTTTGTTGTCTCCAGCTGCACTTTATATCATCAGGAGGAGGAGAGGAGGATGATAATTTGTGTGGACTGTCCCTTTAACCGTTCAGATGTATATGTTGAGTGTTCAGCAGCTGCTATAACATCGTGCTGCGTCTGCGTCAGTCACACCGCTGCAGGTAAAGTTCCCTCCACCTGCAGAGCAGCAGGTTTCCCTCCGTCAGCCGACTGGAACAGATTATCTACTTCTTGTTTGTACAGGCCCCACATGCTCGCCACGCCGCCTCCCTCAGACATCAGCCGCCGGAGAACACACGCTTGTGTTAATTGCAGTAAAAAAAAAGAAAAAGGTAAAAGGTTTCTCCTCAAAGCCTCGTGAAGCACTTTCAAAACCACCAGTTTCAAAGGTGAACAACAGATCAGAAGCGGCGCGTCACGCTCCGTTTATCTGATGTCTGAGAGAGGAGGGCCAACGGCTTCTGAACCCGCTTTTTGATCTCCACTGTCTGAGTGCAGGTGTGTTCTGTGGTTCTGATCGTTTCATGACCCGCGAGCCCTCAAAGCTCCTCAGAAACCCTCATGTGCTTTGAAAGACAACTCAGTCTTCTCAGAGACGCATCACTGACACTGAACAATACAACGATGATGAAGTCTCTCATTGAGCCTTCACTTCACAGTCTCAGTCCTGCTGGTTCTGATCCATGTCCACTGTGACAGTCTGACTCACGGTGCAGCGGGTCGGACGGCAGGTCTGTGTTTCCTGTTCTGTCTGATTAAACATTAACTTTTAGAGGGAACTGCTTTTTACGACTGAGGTTGAAGTGAGTAACCGTCTCACTTAACGAGTTTATCTCTTGTTTGTTTTTGACTTCACGTGGTCGTCCAGCCAGAGACGGGCAGTAACAGAGTACAAATACTTAGTTACTGTACTCCAGTGGATGTTTCAGGTGTCTGTACTTTACCTGAGTATCTGTGTGACTCCTCCTCTCTACATCTGAACACACACACCTCAACTTCATCACATTTCTTTAACGGGCTCGTCACTTTAGTTTGATGCTTTTTGTCTATTTGACGACTCAACAATCAACTGTCTCTGTGGTGCGTTCAGGAACAGCTGGGACAAATCCTACTGATTCTACCTTTAACTTTAATAGTCTTTGAATTCTATTAATATGACGTGAGCTTCAGTTAGCTTTGACCACAAATGTCCTTCAGAGGGAGACTTTTTACTCTGATACTCTGAGTACATGTCAGAGCCTGTAATCTATTACTTTACTGTATCTGAAGTATTTGAACTTTCCACTGGAGGTAAAACAATGTGTGGCCCTCTCTGCTCTCATCTGGCCAATAAGGAGCAAGTACACAGATTTCAAAATGGCAGCTCTGCAGAAGAAGGAATGTGATAGTGGCGTTTCGAAGGAGAGTTTTCATTTTGAAACCTTTACTTACAAAAGAAGTTTCATTTCGAAATCTTTCTTGCCACACTGATAATTTGTCTGAAGGGTTTCCTGTCTGACTGTGTGTGTGTGTGTGTGTGTGTGTGTGTGTGTGTGTGTGTGTGTGTGTGTGTGTGTGTGTGTGTGTGTGTGTGTGTGTTTTAGCCTCCAGAGGAAAATGTAAAGCTCATAAAACACCCAGAGTTTAAAGATTTCACATTCTCCAGCTGTCGCAGGACAAAACTGACATCCAATCATTGAAGAGCTTTTTAAAACCAGCAGAGGAATTTGGGTCTTGTGGGTAAAGACAAAAAAAAAGTGAAAGTATTCATGTTGCTCCCCTGTGATGACAGTGAGTGACAACACAATAGAAACAATGCACACACACCAGTGTTTAGTGGGAAGCTGCCGTCTGGGAAAAAGCAGCCGGGAGGAGGAAGTCTCTCAGCGCAAACGGACCTTGAACCCCTCGTCGGCAGGCGGCACCGACCAATCAGCTCGCGCCGCCTTTGTGAGAACCAGTCAACACGAGTTCAGCGGGCTCAGGTTATTTAGATTTGAATGACTGGACACACAGACGGAGAGCAGAGGATTGTGGGAACTGATTAGGTTTCTGTATTGACTTTTGGGAAGGTCTGGGAAAAACCTTACAATGACACACACACACACACACACCAAAACAAACACACCAAAACAAACACACAATCATACCTGATTAAAGCCGAGTACACACACACGCACACACACACACACGCACGCACACACACACACACACACACCAGTGTAAACCCATTTACCTACAAATACAGATATATCAACACACAAACATGAATTAATACGCGTGCAAACACGTTCAGAAGACACAAACACATAAACCCAAGGTGCCATGTGTGTCCTCCTAACACACACAAACCCACACACACACACAATAACACACACAAGTATAAAGCAGAGCTATAATTGCCACCCACAAACTAACACAAACATACCCACACACCTGCACACACACACACACACACACACACACACACACAGCGAGCCGAAGGTTCTGTACTATAAATCTGCTCACCCAAAATCGCTCCTTACATGTGCAGAACCTGCCTTAGAAACATCACGTTTTAAGGTTTTCTTCAGTACCACAGTGATCCAGTGACAGTTGTCTGCACATCCACAGGTTCACTGCTAACAGGAAGTGCTAACAGCTGATTCTGCTAAGTTTTAACTGAGTTAAGTTTTTCTTTTGTACGTCTCCAGCTGCTTCAGTTGTTCAGCAGAACGCTGCAACTCTGTTTTATTGTGAAGCTCCAGAACTGTTCTGTGGACAACGACACTTCACTGACTTTATATCATCAGGAGGAGGAGAGGAGAAGATGACTTATTATATTTTATTGAAATAACTGAAATGTCTGAACTCTACGCAGTTTCTTTCCAACATGAAACATTTCATCAGATCAGAAGTCTTAACAGTCTCAGACGTCTGTGATTGTATTTGAGACATCTCAAGCCGACACAATGCTTCAGTCTCCAGAGCCTATAGTCCGTCTACAAATATGCTTTGGTTCTATACGGAGTCCTTGAACGGTTCAGTCTCGTCTCATTATGCTGATTGTGAACATGTGTAACCCAGCTCTCTGTCAGAGAAACATCCTTTAATGTTCCTCCATCAGTCGGGTTTTAAAAAGCAGCTCTCTTCAGCTTCTTATCTCTCGTCATCTCTTGGATCCAAACTCTTCTCGAATCCACTCAGGACTCAACTTCTCAAACTGAGTTAGGAAACTGTTCTGACGTACATTTGTTTCTGCTTTAAAGGAGTTCAGTCTTGCTGCAGCTGGAGGAGGGAGAACATCTCTGGCTGCCACCTCTACTTTGGAAGCCGTCACATGAAAACTATGTTGGACCCGGTTCAGTGAACGGCGTCGGAGACAGAAGCTGCATGTATAGAATCCATACACACACACACATCGTCCATCATAATGACGGCTGCCTCCTCTGCAGCTCCACGCATCCAATTTCCAGACCTTAATACCCCTTAATTACACGTTACATACCACTTAACCACCCAGCTCAGCGAGCAGCGCCACATTATTCTACCTTCAAGAGAGACGATCTGCTGGAGCCATGTGATCCCATCCCAGGAGGTTTTTATCCAGAATCAAAACAGAATTATCAGTCTGTGTCTAAAATCCCTCGTGCCTGTGTGTGCAGATCATGAACATTCTTTATTTTTATTTACACCACAAGAGGGATTCAGCTCCCTGTACTGAAGTTGTGTCGAGGCGTTGCGACGTATTCGTACTCTGTCTGGTAAATATCTGTGTGCACAGACTGAGAGCAGATTTAATGTAAAGAATCAAAGCAGCTCCATGTTTACGTCTGGACATCCAGATCTTGAAGGATCCTGCAGCAACGAACTGAAACACTTTGACCACAGTGGCTCTTCTGTCAGTGACACGTCGCTGCAGGTTGGTTTTGAGGCCTGGCAGGGAGATAGACATGGTGCATGCTTGAGTAGCCGGTCAGCAGTGATGTAAATCAAATATTTGACTGACAAAGTTCTCCTGCTGTCGGCTTCTCATCACGAGCTTCAGTCCAGACAGAAACAAACCGTCCCCGACGTCCAGATCAGTGTGTCAGCTTCACAACGCGAGCATGAAAATCACAAACAGGGTCAAATCTTCACGGAAAATAAAGACTTGCCACACCAGGAGCGCTGATCTCCTCCCGTCTGCCGCTCGCTGGTGCGGTTGCAGAACAACAGAGTCCAATCACAGCCTCATCACACCCACTCAGCTTGTAAGCGAGGCGCTGGACTCCCCGCACAAACTCATGCGAACACGGCTGCGAGCTTGTTCGAAAATTAAAAGAAGCCATGTGTGCAGCAGGAGCTCTGCAGACACATCTGGCCAACACAACACTCCCTCTGAATATTCAGACATTTTTTCATAATCCAGATAAAGTTTTTTCCTCCATCCCTCTTTATTAAAACACGCTGCAGGACTGTTCTGGATCAGCGCCGACGCCAAAACTTCCTCCCAAGAAATCAGTTAAACGCCACGAGTTGTTGTTTCAGATTTAAGATGGAAACTTTAACCCGCCTGCAGATAAAAGACGTAGAAAAAGAAAAACAGAGGCTTTTTAATTGTTTATGAGGACGAACAGGGTGACTCACTGCATTGTGGGAGAATGGAAGTCAGTGGTTGGTCGGTTTGCGGAGGCCGTTTTCTGGAGTGACTGATGAAGATGATGATGGAGAAAGGACTCTGTTTATCACACTGACAAACACGCCAACACACACACACACACACACACACTCTGTGTATTGTGGATGATCTGTGACTAATTGCCGTCACATGAACATGCAGCGCGGTGGCCATGAAACACACATGGAGTCGCTCTCAGCAGCCGATCAGACGCTGTGAGGAGTTGCTGACTGGAGGATTAAAAGCTGATCCGAGCGTCTGGATGAAGCCGTTTCCACCAGTTGTGTACAAAAACCATCACACGCACATTCCTGTTTACAGACACACAAAGACTTCCAGAGGTTCCCACCGCTGATCTGATCTGTTCCTCAGCTTATTTTTAGATCCCTCAAACACTAAAAACCCTTAAACTTAAACAGTTGAAGTGCTGAAGCGAACAGCTGGCGAGGCTAATAAACAGTCAAACAACAGCTACGCTCAGTTTAGCTTCAAACGTACTCTCTGGTGTCAGTTTATAAATTCAATAATAAATTCACAATATCAATATAAAGCTGCTGAGAAACATTTTACATGCAGGATTTGTTTGATAGGTCGACTGTGAAAGCAGCCAATTACGTCCTTTCTCGTTAGGCGATGACCTCTAGTGGCTGCAGTAAATATTACAGCAGCAAAGGAGGACGTCAGGTGAAGTCGTATAAAAGGTTACAAAGAAAGTGTAGCCAAAAGTTGATTCTGGGTTTCTTTTCCAACACGTCAAACACAGACGCTCAGACTCGACCTGCACGCCCACTAAACTCTCTATGAAGCTCAATAAAAGTTGGAGATGAGACTCAGAAATCATCTGTCTCACAAAGTCGACCTTTAATGTTGTGACACGGTCGTAGTCTTGTTCGGGTTGGTCAACAAAAGTACTCGAACACCTCAACCTTTCACCCCGCGTTGACTTTTCTCACTCTTTATTCTACTTTGCCTGACAGGTGCCTCCAGAAATGACACATCTCAGTTTGAACAGAACAAGCTGGACGGGTCGGCTCATGCTAATGTCACCAGCAGCTCCATCGCTCATGTGTTAGCTTCAGACCGGATCCTTCAGAGAGCATCTATTGGACCTAAAGTGTGACTAAACTGCCTCAAATGGATTGAAGGACCCGAGGTAAGTGAGGTCGTCTGTTAACATCGACTGCACAAAGAAGATTTGCATCTGGAGGACGTCAGAGAGCAGAACCAAGAGGGGCTGAACGCTGAAACTGATTTGTTTGAACTCCATTTACTCAGCTGCTGTGGGTCACCGCAGCATGAAAGCCGACCCACTACAGCAGGAAACGTGAAATTACAAGAATACATCACAGCGAAACCCAACGTCTCTTTCAAAACACAGAAAATATTTAGTGAATAGCTTCAGTTACAGATTCACCACCGATCACCTCGGAACAGAATCGGTGCGAATGCTCACACCAGAACCAGAAACGAGACCGGAAATGAGGGACAGATGTCGGACCGGTTACAGAGAAACTCACCGTAAAATATGAAAGAACACTTCAGCAAAGATTTACTGCACAACTCGTACAACCTGCAGCTTTTTTTTTTAGACATACAGAGATCACCGCGAGGTATTTATTCTGCAGAACATTTTTGGAAAATCCTGAACGGAGCCAGAAACAGGAGACAAAGAGAAGACGGTGAGCTGAAGTCCGGTTTACAGTCGGACTCAGCAGACGGTGTCCGCTGACCGCAGCGAGCGCCGCCTGCCAAGAAGTTCTGTTTTATCTAGATGGAGAAAAATTACAGAAATGACTGCGCTCATTCATAAAGTGCAGTATCGCTAATGAGCATCAGATAAAGTGTTTTCATTGGAAAGTCGGAAATGTTGGAAAAGAAAAAGATATAAAACTGAAGTTTAAAAATGGAGCAGAACGAGAAGAAGTGTGGCCACAGAATGGACCTTCAACAAGCCTCCCTCTGCTGACTTTGTGCTCCTGAGCCTCGTTTTACAGATGACGACTTCGACATTAGCTCAGAGGCTCTGTGGTCGGGATATATTTAGAGCAGACTCAACTTAGAGATGGTCAACATTTAGAAACACAGTGTGTGGCTTCATTTTTTCTAGAGTGGGAGTTCAGGCAGGGACAGTGTCCTCAGCCAGGACCTCACCGCTTCTCTTCTTCTGTAATAAAACAGATAGACGATGATTTGAGTTCACTGACGATTAACACGGACTAAAACTACGAGTGTACGGGCCACGTTAGCAGTTCTGTGAGGTTAAAGACAGTTTGTGGACTATCGTTCTGAAGAGACCATCGAGTAGAGCTGGTGAGGACACACATCGCTACGCCTGCATCCTGATGGACGTCACTGTGACAGTGATTTCACTCTAAATGGAGCCATGACTTACGAAATGAACATGATGTTGTGTTGTTGAAGACCTGAACCTGGAGAGTGAGTCAGGAAACTCATCAGGAAACTGCTCACTGAGGAAATTATCCAAGTTAGAAGAAGGATAATTTCCTCATAAGCTTACATACAGTCAGATTTAGTTCTGAAACCAGTGGCGCCACAAGGTTGACAACAATAGTGCTTTTGACTGATCTAAATGCTAACATGCTAGCATGCTAACACAGGTGTTTACCATGTTTAACTTTGAGTTTAGTTGGTAAGAATATGAACACTTGCAGACATCATGTGACTGGAGAAGTTTGTATTTTACTTTATAAAGTCATGACTTTGTACATTTCCAGCATCCAACACCGAAAGTCCAAACGGTACCACAGCGAGGGAACTGAGAAACACAGGAAAGACACCAGACTAGATGCAGCACAAAGTTTGGCACAAACAGGACACCATATAATGGTGTCGACAGCGTATAACACCTGGTGGGTCTGAATTATTAACCAGGCGATTGTGGGGCGGGTCAGAGGTCGCGTCGCTCAGCACACTCTGGTGTCGGAGGAGAGTGGGCGGCAGCAGAGGTGTTGATGGAGGATACACAGGAAGCAGCTGCTCGTCGGCTGCTCGTCCTCCTGCTGTCAGGGACCCGAGTTATCAGGAAACATCCGGCTCAAACGGACCGGCTCAGAGGGTTCCACCAGGTGAGAGACGTGACACTGACAGTGGGTCAAGTTTAAGAGCCGGTTCAGCCAAATTACAAATACTTTCTGAGAGACTTTAAGCCTTTAACAAATGGAAGTACAACACTTTCCCACGGTAGAATCTCCAAACTTCAGAGACATGGAGTTCTGGGAGATGCAGCTCTGTGTATCCTCCTCAGCTGCTCGCTGGATAATTAAAAGGCATGTACTGGTGGATCTGGAGAGCAGCTGTGGGGTGGATCCATGTGAGCTCGCAGCTGACTTTGGAGAGACTTGGAACCTCCGTCGGTTGGACCGCAATCAAACCGCCAGGGGGGAAAAAACACAAGCAGACGGTTTCATGAGACGCGAGAGAACAAGAAACGGACCCGGCGCTGGAGATCTGACGGAAAACGCTGCTGTCAGCGAACGTCAGCAAAAAACGTGGCAGCCAGCGGACTTCACGCTAATTTGTTGACTCGTTTAACGGCTCGGCTGTGTGACGGGTCGGGTCCACTGTTTGTAAGTGAAGTCAGAGCGGCGTCGGGAAAAAGAAAACAAGTTCACTGCAGCGCTGCAGGTCGGACGATGGTGGTGTTCCAAAACTCATGTTCCACAAAGATACAAGCTGCCGTGTCGCCCGTCTTTTAAAGACCCGAGCAACAGAAAGTCTGTCTAAAAACAGCTGATCCCTGCAGTGTCTCTCAGCACAGCTCCGTCATCATCACACTGCTGTCAGGTTCACTTTCTCATTTCAGTTTAAGCAGCAGTGAAGGAAACACTGAGAAACTTAACTACACGTTTCCAAAACTGCAACGTTTCAGCAACAAACTCCCTTAAAACGTCTAAAACTTGAAACATTTCCTCGTCCGTCAACGTTTCTGAGTCACGTCAGACAATTTTACAGCTATTCTACAGTTATTCAACAATGACAACAACTCCCATGATGCCTTGCTGCCTCACCGCATCATGACACTGCCCCTTTTGTTTCCATTGTTTCGCTGACACACTGAATCTCACAGTAAACACACGGCCCCGTTCTTTAAATCTCTAATTGCTCAATGGTCCGTAAAGCTGCTGTGGCCTCCGTGTGTCTGAACACGTCTGACTGAAGTGGTTCTGTAGGATCCGGTGGTTCTACCTGGCTGACTCAGCAGGGTGTGTGTGAGGTTTCACCGTCCTGCAGCGGCTGATGAGTCTCTGATCGTGACCACAAGCAGGGAATCCCCGGACACACTGGAGGCCGAACAAGGAGGTGTTGTTCTGGTGGTTTATGTGACGGCGGTGGGACTGTAGATCCTGTAAACATCAAGCTTCACATGTGCTGTTAGAGGAACCACGAGGAAACGTAACGACAGGCGTTTGAATCCGAGACGTGACGACCAATGAGCAAACACAACCGTCGACAAACAAACCTCGACATATTTATTCATCGGAGCGATGAATTCCTGCTGACAGCCAGCGTTTGTTCCTGTGTTCGAGTCACCGTGTCTCATCAAGTATTCAGTAGCTCTCATTATGTGGTTCTGGTAACTCGCTCTGATAAACTGGCTCTTGATTGGACGCCGATGACAGCGGATCGCTAATGAGGCCGGTGCTTATGACTCAAGACACGCATCCATTATTCAGAGCTGTAGATGAACTGCAGGACAAAGAGAGATGGAGGACTTTGATGGTTCCACTTTGGTGCATTCACACTGAAAATATGTAGAAATGCAACATTTTTGACGTTGGCTCCGAGAAAGCAGCTCGGCCAGCGACGCTGGAGGACTGGAAGTTAAACTGGGAGTCTTCCAGCGTGTGAATAAATAGCATGTGAATAAACAACATGAATATGGAGCAGCCCGGCGCTGGAAAAAGCATGCACGCTCAGCAAACCACCCCGTGTAATTACAGGCTGGAAATAACTGCTAACAATGTGCAGTGAATCAATTCTGCAGAGAGAACAAATGTGAAGACGTCCCATGTGTTTTCAGGGTCAGAACCGGAAAGGTTGGAATGCGTCGACTCCCCCTGAATATTTGATAAAGGCGGGTGGGTTCGGTCGTGAGCGGAGGCTGATGGAGAAAACAGGTGTTTGTGTTTAACGCTGCGACCTCGCTGCTTCTTCAGGATTGTTCACATGCTCCACTGACTGAAACACAGCAGCACGTGTCGGATTCTAAACAGATAAAAACATCCAGCAAACATTAAAACTTAAGGAGCATTTCTAAACGCTCCACACCGTCCACCGCCTGCACGCTGAGACCTTCAGCACACTCACAGCGCTCTTCATTTTCTTTGAATCGACCCGTTATCCAGCCCTCGGTGCCAGCACCTGGTCCTGGCCCGGCTACAGACGACTGAGAAGATGCTTTTGGCTTCTCGTCTCAAGAAACAACAAAGGGGCACGAAAAAATAGTTCAATAACCCCCCAACATGAAGACAAACACACTCATCCTGCTCATGAGAGGAAGACGAACACGTTCAAAAGAGTCTGAACACAAACAGCTTTGAAGTGAAGAAATTCTAACTTGCTTTTCCTGCTCTGACTCAAGTCTTTGTCCACAGACTTCCTGCCTTTCACATGGAGTATTTTTAGCCATTTTGCTTCAGTCCAAGGTTTGGACCCCGGGTGGGACGAGCAGGTCGTCCTCATCAGAAAACGACTTGTTGAACCAGCTTCTCACGATCTGTATTCATGTTGATTGCTCGGAGGCGACCTCTAGTGTCTGCAGGAATAACTACAGCAGCAAATGAGGAAGTCAGGTGACATGGTCAGTCTGCACAGGGTGCAGGAGGACGAGCTGGACGGACTTCCAGACGAGAGACGGCTGTTTGTGTACCACTGGCTGATAATTATTGTATTTGGGTAAAATTATTGTCATAACCACGACAACAAAACAGCTGTAGATGTGTGATTTTATTGAGCGTGCAGTTAAAGTTACAAACGACAAACAACAGCAGGAACCTGAAAAGCAAAAACGACATCGTGCTCCTTTAAGCTAAGTACGTAAAATAAGTTCTTTGGGATGATCCGGTTGAAGACGGGGGCTGATTAACAACCCTTTAAACTTCAAACCGTCTTCAGATGTGGTGTGTGAGCTGCTGCACTCATCATTCATCCTTCACTACTGACTGTGGAGGTTTTAAAGGTGCCTGCAGGTGAGACAGTCTCAGCTGCAGAGAGCACGGACACGTCTGTCTCACCCCGAGTGATTAAAAGTCAAAATAAAATCTCTTTCTGGTGGTTTGTTTTCTGAACGAGGAGCTGCTCTCGAGCTGTTTTTGGTCTGCAGAACAAAGCGACTGTGAACGCCACGAGCCCAGGCTGTAATCTCACTTATGCTTGCTGGGCAGCTTCCTTGTTTTCTCCTCACTGAGTCAAACATGCAACATCCACAGAAAAAAAGGCAGAGGGGTTTTTGTCTGCCATTTTTAGGCCGGCGTTTTCAGGGGGGGCCTGTGAGAGACGGACCAGGACATTCAGCTAACTCTGCTGGTTTTATTTCACTGTTTCACTTCTGCTGTCTGTCAGCAGGACATCAGGAGAACTCTGTCAGATCAGACTTAAATCAACTAATGATTGATGAGATTTTGGTGTATAAGTAAATCAGGGATCCTGTTGGCTGCATGTTTATCCAATCACAAACTCCAAATACGCCAACATTTATGTGTTGTCTACTTCTGCTTGTAACCACACGGATTATACGTTCCAGATTTCATGAGGCCAGACCACAGGAAATCCTGCTCTTTATTAAATAAAGCCAAGTTATTTTCATGTCCGACAGCGATTAGTCGAAGGGAGATCAATGCTGGCTCGTCTGCACGATGGACTGCGGACTCCTTTTATTAAAGACAGGGCTGATGTGGATGTGTAAGCCTCGCGATGGGAAACTTACTGATGAACCAAAAGTCCCAAAGAGCCAAACTGAAAAGAAAAACTGACTCCTGATGAAGCGAGTCCTGTCGTGACTCATCAGTCGCCACAATCAAGCATGAAAAGCGATTCGTCTCCGCTTCTGAAGAAAACAAGCAAATCGAACTCACATGAGGAGAAAAATCTGAGAATCTGAGAATCTGAAGGCGGAACTGAAGTTTGCAGAGACTGTTGAGGTTTCTGCAGAACCTGCAGCTCCGGATCAACGATGACCCGGTGCTGAACTGACTGGACTCAGCCCGGTTTCCACCACTGAAGACCACTCAGGCCCATAAAGGAGGGAAATGACCAAACTCCGTCACTAAAGCCCACCTGACCTACTTTCTTCTGCTTTGACTGTGTGTGTGTGTGTGTGTGTGTGAGTGTGTGTGTGTGTGTGTGTGTGTGTGTGTGTGTGTGTGTGTGTGTGTGTGTGTGTGTGTGTGTGTGTGTGTGTGTGTGTGTGTCAGCATGTACACGTGAGAATGTCGGTGTGTGTTTATGACATTGTTTGGACAAGTGTGTGAAAGGAAAAGTGGTGTGTGTGCACGTACAGCTACATGCATTAAACCAGCTTTGAGGAGGTGAACATGGAGGACTGTGTATTTCACTGTGTGTGTGTGTGTGTGTGTGTGTGTGTGTGTGTGTGTGTGTGTGTGAGAGGCTGGCAGCTGAGGCCAGAGCTGCCATGTGTTTCCCAGCTGTGGTCGCCTGGCGCTGGTTTTGCAGACTCGGAGCAGAGTGAACGGGCAGAATATAAATACCGTCTTCCCCTCTCTGCCTTTCTTCAGGGAACAAACAACAGACGCCTTGTTGTACAGCGAAAAGGCCAGTTTTCTCCAGAGAAACACAAAGTGTGTGTGTGTGTGTGGCTGCATGAACTAAAGCAGATTTTCACTGTGACCTGGAAAAAATCTGCTGACGTTTAAAAAGGTGGGAAAGTGGCGACACGTGACAATAAGGCTGAGTATTGTTCTTCTTCTGGTGTGTAAAGTTAGAACACTTCTCCTAAAATCCAGTTTTTATTCACGGCCACTGTGCTGCGACATCATGACGTATGTACCAGAGGTCAGCGTGCTCAGGCCCGGTTGTGGTCCGAGCAGTGTGAGCTACAAACATCACCTGACTTTGCACTGGCATGACAGTAGATAAGAAGACTGAATATTCAGTTTTGAAGAACTTTTCCTTTATATTGTGGTTCCCGTCGCTGGTGGCGGGGTCTGCCATTCCCACATGAGATTCCAACACACCAAACGTTGAATCAGAGCTGTTTTTATAAGCATCAAAACACAACCAAACATTCCAGCTGCTGCTTCTCATTAAACGTGTTCAACTGATGAAACACAAACTGGCTTTTATTGTGAAACAGTTGCAGGAAACAAAACTGCAGATGGCAAAAATCATGATTATCTCAACTTCAGAGCTGTGATGAAGTCTGAAACACAACACGACCCGTCACTGCTGCTCACTTACAGCTTTCTACGGGAGAACCGGTCCAAGTTCTACTGTGAAGCCTCGGTGCACTAAAGACATTTGGACACAACTGAACAAAGGAATGCAGAAAGAGAAAAGGCGACATGCAAACATCAGATATTCTGTAGTGAGAAACACGTTCAGTCTTTCGTATTGAAATCCACCAGAACTGTGATGTTTCTGCCGAACTCTCAGGTTCTTGTTCTGACCCGACATGTGAATCACCTCTGACGTCACTCCTGCAGCACTAACACACCTCCACCCTCCATCCCTCTGGTCCAAACAGTCAAAACATCTCTAAAGAGAACTTTCCTCTCAGTTCTCATACACGAGCTGATCCAGAACTTCAGAACCAACAGCCTGCGTGACTCTTCTCTCGTTCTGTTTTTGCCTGAATAACTTCATATTAGGATTTCTCATCTTTGAGCTCCTTTCAGAGAGAATCCAGCATCTTCAAACCAAATAAGATTTTCCACTTATCTCGTTGGGTCTTCACTGACCTACATTTTCCTCCCTGACAGATCCGAGTTCAGAACCAGCCTTGATCTTCAGGTATGAAATCCCTTTGAAGCAGCTCGACCCATTAAACTGCACAGATAACCTTGTTTATTCCGTCTCGCTCCGTTTGCCCACTTCAGTGTGAGAACGGCCGGACCGAGACGTGCTTCAACCCTCTCACCCGCTTTCAACTTCCTCTAATGACTTTATGGCTTTTTTGGACGCGTGTCAAGACACTGAGTGCACTGCTGAAGGCAATCTAATAATTCTGGTGGCTTGGACGTTGAAGAAGTGGGTTAAGTGGCGAGGCGAGGGTAGAATTAGAGGAGAATGACTCTGCAGTGCACGAGTAAGCAAACTGGAAGGGTCTTTTTGATCAGCAGACAAACCAAAGAGTGTTTGAAACAGAGTATTTCACACAGTTTAACCAGGAGATTGTCCTCTGGGACGCACGTAAGGCTGCACGATTCAATAGAGAGGTGGGAGGTGATGTTTACCACAACTGACACAGCTCCTTTATTTTGATCGAGAGCATTTAGACACACAGGACACAACTTGTGTCAAGAAACTATAGAGATATTGCCTTTTAAAAGATTTTTAGAGAGGCTGAATATGACTGAAAAAGTCCCTCAAGACAACAAGCTGGAGGAGAGAGAAGAAGCAGGTATGACAGACTGTCACGTCTTACACTGTAATTTAAAAATGTAGGTCAAAATTAAGAAGATCACCCGGTGTTTGATACTAGAAAGACAGTTCTGGTTTAGGAATCAAACTAAAAGACATCCAGAGTTTAAACCAGCAGCCCGACAACAACAAACTGTTTATTCCTCCGTCATCGTTCCTCCAGCAGAGAGAGCAAAGAGCCACATGATGATAAATCAGGACTGATAACAGAGTCTCACCGCCCGAGGAGAGAAGCTGCTCTGTAGTCTGGAGGTACGGCACCGAGACAAAGTTTACTTTATTTAGCCGGAGCGAGGGCGTGAAGGGTCCCTGCAGGAAGCTGACAAAACTATCTCATCATCTTCTTCTGTCGTGCTCAGCCGAACAGAGAGGCTGAGGAGCTCGGACACCCGGAGGGAAGTGGCATCAGATGAGCTTCCAGAGGTGGATCAGGATCAGGATGCATCCTGGGTGCCTCCCTTTGGAGGCTTTTCAAAGCATGACCAGATGGGAGGAGACCAGAACTCACTGAAGGGATTCTGATCTAATCTGGCCTGGGAACGCCTCAGGATCCTCCAGGAGGAGCTAGAAAGTGCTGCTGGGAAGAAGGATGTCTGGACCACCCCTCCACAGCCGGACCAGGAGGAGCAGAGGACGGGCTGATGGACTTTCTCACCCACGCTGACAAGTTCCAACTTTAATTCTTTTAAACAACACTTTGAAAGTTACAAACTTCATGTTGATCTGGAAGTCTGCAGTTGAATGAAACTACGTGTTTTAACAAGACAACAGGTGGGCAGTGAACAAGCTACTGAACCAACAGGTAGTCCACAAAACGAACATCACATTTCAACCCAATCTGAAAACACACCTCTTCACCTAAAGCCAGCTGCCGCTCCTGAGCAGACAGAAGTTTGTTCGTCTCTGTGAACGAGACGCCACAACTCCACTGACGACGCTGCCGCCTCAGTTTGAACCTCTGGGTTTATTCTAACGCTGAGGTTCAGCGATGAGGCAGCTTCAGACCTCGTCATCAGCGTGACGGGAAGATGAACATCTCTGTCTTTGTCTCCGGGCTGTGAATGAACACGAGGCTGCAGCGAGTTCTTCACAGAGAGCTGCTGCTCATTCAATGCAGGTTTTGTTCAAAGCCGCTGAAGCAAATCTGTCGGTCGATTCAACTGGAATCACTTACTGATAAAGTGCCGTCACTTCTTACTCACCACGGACACGCAGACCTGTTTCCACAGAACATGACGTGGGAACTGATATTTCAGTTTTTACTCACTATAGTGGAGGTATTTTAAGTATGCAGGAGAAACCAACACTAATAAAAACAAACAGGGAACATCGTTAATTACACGTCCTTACAAGTCCAAACCAAAAGTACGAATGACTAGGACGACACTCTGTCCTATCTTATACTTGTGTGAAGAGAGCAGCCTTCTAAATACACAACTGTCCTTCATTAAGATCCATTAATTGACACAGTGAACAAACGATAATTGTTCTTCACCTCCACGCAGGCGAGTCGCTCTTCCTGAGCTGTGGCACTGAACATTTATAGCAGAATATCATGACGTCACAGTGTGTTTAACCTCTGACCTGCTGGATATCTAACGCTACTACTTCATCTAATTTTCAGTTGGACATTTGTGTAGAATTTCATTTTTAATTATCGTATGAATTCTTGAGTTATGGCAAAAAATGTGTTTTATTTTGGACACCAAATTCTAATCAGCTCATCCTCAAGTCCGAGTGAACATTCGTACCTGCAGAACTTCTTAAAATATCACGTTCCAACAAACTCATCCACCATCCAGGTTTCACGGGACTCTGTTGAGTACAACCAAACTACTAACTAACAGACACGGGAACAACTCTTAATGGACTCGGAGTGAAACTGTGAAGCTCTGATTGTCTTCTTGGCTCGACGCTGAGCAGAAAAATCAATCGGCTCATTAAACGAGACAATAAGTTTCCAGAGTGGAGAGAGTCTGAGACAGAGGAGGAGAGCTGCTCTGTCTCTCTGTCGAGGTAACAGGATCGCATGAGAAGAGGCTAATTACTGGAAATGGATGTTTGGTTGTTCGGGCCGTGCCGAGCCTGCACTGTGTTGTGTTGTGTTGTGTTGTGTGTGTGTGTGTGTGTGTGTGTGTGTGTGTGTGTGTGTGTGTGTGTGTGTGTGTGTGTGTGTGTGTGTGTGTGTGTTTGTGTGGAGGGGGGTTTCCAGGAAGCTGCTGTCAACACAGAGTTCAGGATCAGATAACCCTCCGACAAAACTCCAGATCTGATCAGAACCCCAAACAATCACCGACTCCTTTTGAACTTATAGAGACGACTTAAAGACAGCGAATGGAAACGGAATGAATAAAGTAGAATATCTTCCTTCCTGCAGGTGTTTTCTGTTAAACCATCAGTGTTTTGTAGACCAGGTGACTCCTGGACGTGAGCCAGGTGTGTGTGTCATGTGTAACCTGCCTTCAGGTAAACGTGAATCATAAATCACAACACGCCGCAGGACAAACCAGCCTCACCATGACAATTACACACTTCTTCTGTCAGGTGTGTGTTAGTCTGACAGGTGGGACACGTACAGGTGAGAACATGCAGACCACGTCCTGGAGGAACCTGTCCGCCGTCCCTCAGGACCGACTGATGAAACACACACACGACGACTCCTCCTGACGTTCATTTCACTTCTTTCATTAAATTGGCAACACAAAAATATTCTGCTTAAACTTTAACAATTAAATGTTTCAGTCATTGTTTTTAAAATGTCTCATTCCAGCTGCTTTAACTAACAAGTTGTTTTCTGGCTTTAACTTTTCATGCTGATTGCAAAGTCTGTAGAAGAATGACATCATCCGCCTGTAGATTTGTTAGATTACTCCCACAAAAACAAAAGAGAGATTACGAGACAAAGAAAGCTCGTCTGTCATCTGAAACAGGAGGAGGTGTTGTTTCCCCGCTCGCCATCCGCAGGTAACGGTGGAATAACTGTGGAAACTCTACACTGCTACAGAAAAGGTGAAGAGGGAGAGTGATGCTAACTGAGGTAGAAGGAGAGCGAACAGACGGCGTTCACTGGAGGAGAAGCTCCGGTGTCGTGATGAAGACGGTTCCCCCGGTGACGTGTGTTCCCTCGAGACGCTTCAACATCAGCTTTATTAATACAACCGGCTGTTGTACTGAGATCAGTGTCCGGGTCAAACTGGGATTCTAACGGTTGTCTGCTGCTTTGGACAATAGCAGCTAGCAGATCCAGATGAAGAATACTCTGAGGAATAACGGCGATAAAGACAAAACTCTGCTCTTTACACAGACAGAGATGAAGGTAAAAGCTCAGATTCTGCAGCGGTGCTGGTTGCAGCAGGTCCGAACACTCGTCTGCAGCAGAGTGACGCCTCGTCAGCGGAGGTAAATCAAACCGGGTCGGATCCACAAACTTCATTCCTGGTTTTAATTGACCGTTTCAGCAGCGGGGAACCAGGAACCAGGACCCAGCGGGACGCTCGGGGATTAGTGTCAGCAGAACGTCCCGGGCTTCAACTCATTTCACTGGATCTTGAAATATTTCCCTCCGCAGCCACCGAACCAAGAAATGACCTCTCCTGCAGCGGCGCTGGTGCTGCAGCGGGTCTGAGGTCGGGTCGACACGGAGACGCGTCACACAGGAGGACTGACGGCTCCTAACATCATCATAATGGACTTAATGCTTTATTACACTGCAGCGATGGAGGTCGCACAGAAGTCAGGTGACAGCAGAGGTCACCAGCTGCATCTGAACACACACACACACCTGAGTGAACACACACACCTGAGTGAACACACACACACACCTGAGTGAACAAACACACCTGGTACTGTCTTTACCTCAATAATTCCAACCTCAGCTCAGTAAAGCGGCACACAGAGGATCTAAACGCTCCTTGATGGACATAAAATACTGTGCCTTGGATAATAATGTGTGTTTGTGTTCTGCTCCGGTCTTGTGAGTCCTTGTTACCTTTCATGACGACATGTTGGCCGCTCAGGACGACAAATAACGGTAACATGATGACATCATAAGGATGTGGAGGCAAACAAACCAGGAGACCAAATGGAGAGAGGTCTTCAGGAATTACTTTGGACAGAACAAGTTGTGATTGTTCTCAGCTGATCAGTCACGTGAGATGAATGTTAGCTCTGATTTGCAAAAGACAAAAGAGAGCGTTCAAACTTTCTCTGTGAATAAAAGGAGGTTCGATCTAATATTTCTAATGCATTATTCTTTAAAATGCTTCATGGAAACGCGGCGTGTGTCTCACAGTTTCTCCTGCAGCACAACGTTAACAGAGTTCACATCGCTGAGCTGAACCTTCTGCTCTCCATGTTCTGTGTGATCACATGTGGAGGGAGCTGGAGAGAGTGCGAGGAGAGGAAGTGTCAGGATCCAGAGGAATGTTTAGAGCCATCCGGCAGGAAGTCCAGACTGTAGAGAAAGCCCGAGGAGGAGGCCGAGCACGGTGATGAAGAAGAGTTATGGACCGACAGGCTGAACACGCAGGACGAACTGATCACACTGTGATGCTCTCGTCTCACTTCTCATGTTGTCTTCTTCAGAGCAGACTGAAGCGACGGCCGTGACTCGGTGTGTTCACAACACGCCGGGTAAAATCCATTTCCACACATTTACGCTCATGTTCCAGCCACATGTATTTTTCTTTTCATGAAAGAGAAAAAGAGGAGCGTGGTTTAATATTCTTGGCCTGAAATCTTGAGTGTCTTCTCGAGGCGTCTTTCTCTCTCACACTGACGGCAGTAACTCACCGCAGCTTCAGAGATGAATCCTGCAGCTTCTTCTGACTTCTTGTCGGGAGTCAGACGTGTTTTTAATGTTGTCAGCTTCAGTCAAGTTCACCTAAAATCAAACTTTGTGAACATTTGTTGAATTTTAAAGATGCATTATTGTCAAGCTGGACAATAAAAGAAGTGTGATGAACTCGTTTCATTTCTTCAGCTGTGTTTCTTTGTGTTCCTCGATGTTTTCGTCGGCTGTCAGTTTGTATTTTTCTGCATGTATATTTTGAGCGTCACACTGGGAACTGCAGCTTAAACAAGTGGACAAACAAACAAAAGAAAATTTTAACGTAATCCTGAAATCCTAATCCTCAAACTGACGTGTTTTCAGTCAAAACATATGTGTGAGATCAGCCTCGACCTCGTCCAGCACGCCGGCCTCTTTATCACCATATCTCAGTCCCACGCACACAACGCTGCTGTTGTGGCATCTAAATCATGGATTAACCTACAAACAGAGACAAGAAGCAGATGTGGAGGAACCTGGGGGAACCTGGAGGAACCTGGGGGAACCTGGAGGAACCTGGAGGAACCTGGAGGAACCTGGAGGACGGACGTGTGGAGCACTTCGGAGATCAAGTCAAAAATGTGTTATCTTAAAGAGAAGTAATCCCTCAGAATGTGAGATCAGTGACGGTGATCTGCTCACACAGAGGCGGCCATGTTGGCGCCTGCAGCCGGTAAAGATCAGTTGAAGATTGGTTTTGCTTAATTTGCCTAAAATTCACTTTTCCTGAAGACGTGCTGTGAATGCAAACAGAGACGCAGATCCGTGTTGTGTTGAGCTCACGTGGCTCCACAGTTTGACTTCACGTCTGCTCAGAGATCAGCTCCATCAGATCTACAGCTGAATGAAAGTCTCCACCTGAGGTCTGACGTCTCATCACCGCCCTGCAGAGCTGCTTATTAACAATGATTAATATAAACAGGGTGTTTTTGGTGTGCAGTCGTCGTGGTCGCAGCCAGCGGAGGACATAAAAACAAACAGGTTTCCTGTCTGGCTCTGCAGCTCCAGGTCTGACACTTTGTTTGATTTCCCAGCGTCACAGCTGCCCTGCTGGCCTCCATACAGTCGGCTGAGAGCAGTGAAACCAGTTTGAGATGGAGTGCAGGCGGCGCTGGCTCGGGTCCAGAGCGTCTGCCTCCTCCAGAAGGTGTTATTTCAGTGGCGGTGTAAAAAGGCCTCAGCAGGCCGGCAGCCAAGCTCGGCTGGCTCAGTGTTACACTGCTTTTATCACATTAAGGTGACGTGAAGAACTCTCTAATCGTTTTGTTTCAAGATAATTAATCAAATCAAAACTGCAGGAACTAAAAACAATTACACTACAACGCCAAAAGTATGTGGACACCCTACAGAAGTGCGAGAGTTCGATTAACACTTCTGGTTTAACTCAGAGCGATCGAGCTGAACTCTTTCAGAAAGTGTGTCTTCAAACGAGCCGTCGTAAGGTTATGATGTCACAACTGTACAGCCACTGCTCTCTGGAAACACACCGGCAGATCTGATTCAGAACCAGGGTGGGCGGAGCCTGCTCAGGCCTGTGAGAGCTGACCAATCAGAGGCTTTCCTGTGAGGGGATCTGATCTGGGATCTGATCTGGGATGTAGAGGTGCTGCAGCAGTGGACAGGATGAGGAATGTGTAGTATTCATGTGTTGAAGTCTTGAGTTTAATGCATTATTTTTTATTCCACATTAATCTCTCATAGTTTTACTGCTTCTTCTTCTTCTTCTTCAGTTATATTCCTCACACTCTGATTGGCAAAGAAATGTGTGAGCGTGTAAAAGCTGCAGACTGAGCAGGATTTCAGCTGTAGAACAACACAGTTGTCTGCAGACGACAGTGAGCAGCGGAGGACGTCTGCAGCACCCAAAACGACGAATCTGCAAGCTGTTTGAATTCCTGCGAGCTCCTCAGGTGTCAGGTTTCAGCTTTACAACGAGCCGGGAGCCTCAGAGGGAGGCAGGGAAACGCTCCGACACAGCACTCAGACTCCAACGCTGGAAATCATCATTACAATTAAGCAACATAAACCGCTCGGGCCTCTGTTTGTTGTGGGGAGCCTATTAATGTCTGTGATTGGCCTGTTAGCTTTTATGGTTTAAATGAGAAGCGCAGGCGGCGGCGGAGGCCTGTGAGGGAGGGAGGGAGGCTGAGAGCTTCAACCAGCCAGCAGACTGAAACAGGATTATTCTGGAAGTTTACGCGTCTCTGTGTTTTATTACAAACATGAAGCAGAAGCTCTCAGCAGAGTTCAAACTTCCAGCAGCTCGTCGCCAACACCCAGCTCACGCTGCCAGAGCTGCAGCCGCCCGGGAGGCTCCAGCCTGCTGATCGTTTGTCTTCCAGAGGTCGTTCTCTTACAGAGAGGCGCTCAGATGTAACTCAGCTCTGCCGACGTGAATCAGGTCGTTCTCACCAGCGTCAGAGAGCAGACACTGCTGACCTACTGAGGCCACACACACACACACACACACACACACACCTCATCTCACATTATGTCAGTCTGAAAACACGTTTGTTCCCTGAGGACTCACAGGAAGTCATGAGCGATTTAATTGTTCCCATCTTTCTTTTATTCTTGTTTATTAAAGGAACATTTTACCTTCAGACGCCTGAAAACACTCAAATCTAAAGAATAATGACACTGAAGTTTATCGCACGAGGTGACATCTTTAACCTCACAGACCGGACTCTTACTTCATCCTCCTGCAGAGACGTTCTGTTGCACTGAGGTGTAACGGCGATAAAGAAATCTTGACTTCTCCTAAACAACCTGCAGCCTCGGCGTGTAATTTCCTGATCATGTTCATGTGTCCAAACACAGTTCAAAGTCTCTTTATCAGAGAAGTGTACAGTTTACTGCACCGGAGCTCGTCTGCAGCCCGCCAGCCGGCCCAGAGGAAGAAGCTACATCTACCTGGGTCTGTTAGCAGACTGGACGCTGCAGAATCGAGTCCAAACAGAACATGTGTGAAAACACTTGCCGCATTTTAGGACGACGGCTATTTTTAGCTCTCGTTGTTTCGTTCAAACAACAATTCAAAAACACAAAGATCTCCACACGACAGCGTGAAACAGGAAGCCTGACTCTGACATCAGGCCTGGCTCACCTCTCGCCTCCTGGTTCATCTTATCTCTGAGTCTTTTTGTCTCTGATGAATTAATTTGCCTTGGCTGACGATCACAGCTGAGGCCTTCCTGCTCTCTGATTGGTGGCCAGGTGAAGCCTATCACGCGCCACGCCCGCCAGTTCAAACACAAACAAACCCTGTAACCGTCCGACTCGACCCGCTGACTCCACTGTGTCAACACACACACACACACACACACACACACACACACACACACACACAGACACACACACACACACACACACACACACACACACACACACACACACACACACACACACTCTCCTGCAGGGTGTCAGGATGTTCCACCTGAGTGAACCTGCCTCGTCCTGCCTCACACCGCTGCTGTTCTCAGTTTCACGGCAGGATTTTTACTGTTTCAACAAGTTTTTCCACTCTTCATTTTTACAGGATCCATTTTTTTCCCACATAAACGTGGTACCACAAAAGAACCGAGCGGGTTTGTGATTCTGACACAAGCAGGTCGTATCCTGTGCCAGTGTTTAATATGACTGTGTGATCAGGGTCAAACTACGTTTAATGCAGAACTGTCTGGGAGATTAAAGACATTTCTCTCCAAACTATCAAACCAACACTGGGCTCACTGGCGCCGCTCCACAGAAGGTCCAGTCTGTGCAGAGCGGTTCCACGTTTGGCAGGCGTAAAACCTGTGCAGGATATAAAGTGATTCATCGGCCAGGAGAGAAAAATGACCGGGCGTTGAAAATGTGCAGCCTGGAAGCGCGGCACGGCTCTATTTATAGTCCCTGTTCTGACTCGGGTCCAGACTGTTTTGGCTGCAGCTCAGTAATTAGAGAGGAGAAAGGTTCTGCTCACAGACGTGTCGCTGTCAACACGTCCGGGTCTCTGGAGTTTGGGACGAGGTGCTGCTGTTTACTCAACATTCAATTTAAAGGAAGCTGCTGGAAGAAACTCAGACTACAACGACAGAAGAGAACACGATGTTTAGGTCCACTGAACCGAGCACAGACGGTGTCGACGGGTCAGTCTGTCAGTCGAACCGGACCTCCGACACCCTGCAGCTGTAGGCTCAGCAGAACCAGAACTTTATCTGTTAGCTATAGAAAGTTATTCCTGCTGAGCTGATGTTTATCTCAACCTCAAACGCAGATGGAGGAACACGAACAGGACGAGGTCGAATAAAATCTAGTTTTTGGTGATTACAAAACAAAAGAACCAATCACAATCGCCAAACGGGCCTCTGAGGATTTGTGCGTCTGAGTTTAGATACTGACGGGTTTCACAGTGAATCAGTATTTTCAGGAGCTGGTGGTGGACAGAGTGTCTCTGTGCGTCCCTCATCTCAACTGTCTTCACTATAAATATGGAACTCTCGGTTTCCGTCCCGGCTCACATTCCTCTGTTGGCCTCCGTATGTGGCGGCTGGAAGCTGGTTTACTTCCTCGTCAAATGCCCTTTTCCTTAAAGACTGGGCTCTTTGTTTCAGCTGCGATTAGCTGGCAGATATAAAGGCAGGCAGGCTGATATTTGAGACTATTGTGCACGCCTGCCTGCTTCTGGCACTCACAAACATTCCCCCTCTCTCTGTCTGAGACTTCAGGAGAGCTCAGCAGCCAGATGTACCGAGCCCTCGTCACGAGACCGGCCCGGAAACCTTAAAGCTGGCGCTGTTTGTTTAATTCTCACGAGCGCCGTGAGCTCAGCCGGTCTCGTGACCTTTGGCCTCGCTGGATATTCAAAATGCACGAGCACCAATGAGAGAGCAGGCGAGCTTTCAACCAGGAAGTGTTTCACCGTTACACCAGCACCTGAGGAGAACCGGTTTTAAATCGCTTTTTAAAAAAAGGAGAGTCAATCAGTCGTCGAGCTGACTCAGCCTTTCGGAAAAGAGGCTGTCATCACGGCGCTGAGGGCCAGAAGGAAAAAAAAGCTCAGGAGTGACTCAGGTGTTGCTGCTGTTACCTGGCCGACGTCAACAGAGAGGTGTGGAGCCCGACGAAAGCGTATCAGTCATGAGTCACAGCTCAGGAAGATTTACACAACCTCCTGACAGACTGAGCTGAGGTTTATCACCGAGGCTGCCGTGGAGCCTGAACTCACCTGAGCTGAGACTCACTCACCTGTCAGAGCGACAGGAACTGAAACTGAGATGTCGATCAGGTTGTTTCAGTCATGACCACAGGGTCTTTCCACAAGGACAAAACAACACCTCACTGCTTTCTTTAATCCGTTTAGCCGTCTAACAATCAGCAGGTTGACTTTATTTTAACTTTCTATCAAAGGAAACAACTTGAAATGTTTGTCTCAGCAGTCACCGTTCTTAAAATGTCTCGCATTGTCTCGTTTGTGATTTTCTGGATAAATCAAAAGTTGTTCGGTCTGTAAAATGTCAGAAAATATCCAACAGTGTTTCCCAAAGCTCGAGACGACGTCCTCAAATAAAACATATTCAGTTATTCCTCTAAAATGACTCGGCGCTCGGTCAGTAATATAACTCGTTGGTCACTAATCAATTCATCGGCTCCAATTCAAGAACACAGAACAGCAGATAAATCCTCCCAATCAAGACGTTCAGTGCTTTTGCTTGAAAGGAGGATTAAAGATGATGAAACATAATCTGAGACCGTTCTGCTTCTCGTCTTTACATCTGCTTTATCAACACAACAGGATTATATGCATGAATAACTTCAGCATCAGACAGATGATCAGAAACATATCACCAATCAATAACAGGTGTCCTGCTGTGGTTGGTCCAGTCAGGAGCTGCTGCTGGGACACAGGTCCAGACTTCTATATTTAGCTTCACAGCACTTTTTTTTCTCTTTCTTGGAGGAAACCAGAAAAAGAGGTGCGGAAATACCAGAGACCCACTGGGACCTGGTCCAGCCCCCCCCAGTCTGAGCAGCACCAGGATCACGGCCCTGCTTCAGAACTGAACTCAGGACTCCTTTAAAAGTTCTTTATGACACCTTTGGTCCCATTAACATCCCTCTGATGGTCCAGTAGGAAGCTCATGTTGACCCAGTTCTGCCTGACTGAGTGTGATCACTTCATCTGCCTGCTACAGAACATTTGAATAACTTTGTTTATTCTGATCCTGCTGCACTTTATGACTCCTGTAGTCTTCTGATACCACATTAATATTCTGATAACAGCTTGTAGTGTGTGTGTGTGTGTGTGTGTGTGTGTGTGTGTGTGTGTGTGTGTGTGTGTGTGTGTGTGTCCATCACGCTGCAGCTCTTCTTACCTCAGTGAAGAAGTTATCCATCGCCCCTCGTTATCTTAATCCCCGAGGATCCGCTGTGTGCAAACCGCGCGTCCCGTCGATCCACCTCATGTGTTGCGAGTTCGGTTCCGAGCGACAGAAACAAAAAGAGGAGCGGGTCCGAGAGTTTCAGTCCATCATGTTCCTGCTGAGCGGCTGCAGGCTGGAGGACAGACAGTCAGTCAGTCAGTCAGTCAGTGTGGAGCTGCAGGAGTAATCCACTCTTTGTCTCATGGGTTCCTCCTCCAGGAGCGTCCTTTAAAAACTTCCAGCTCTCCTCCTCCAGGAGCTGTGTCTCCTCCAGGAGCTGTGTCTCCTCCGCGCTCCTCTGTGCGCCCCGCCGCGGCTCCGTGCGTCACGTCGGTGCCGTCTGTGCGTCGGTGGTCGCTCGTTTGGTCAACAGGGAAACGTGCAGCTGAAGCGGAGACACGGGAGGCCGGCGAAACTTTGGAGACACTCACTCAGTCACTCACTCAGTCAGTCAGTCAGACCGGTGCACAATAATCCTGAAGCTCCACCTCCACAGCCTCCTCCTCCTCCTCCTCCTCCTCCTCCTGCAGCCCGGCCGTCTCTCTGACTCCTCCTGCTGTCAGGAGTCTGAATCAGCCTGGAGATGATGACCACAGGTAGAAGGCTCAGAGGCACAAAGGCAGAACGACGAGAGGAGGAACTTAAAATAAATTCTCACATTTTAAAACTTTTTTTTTTTTTTTTTGTGTTCAGGTGTCGTTTCAAAGGTCAGAACTGGACTTTGAACCTCAGCCTACAAACCAACACGGAGAAGTAAATAAAGTGCTCAGAGAAACTGAAATATTATATTTAATGTCCCATGAAGACGAGCAAACTCCATCTGCTGATGAAGATCCAGCCGCGTGATCGAAAGCTCTGAACATCAACTTCAACTTAAGAGAATTTGTGAGCACTTCAGGAAACAAAACACGGTCCACTCACTGGTTCCTTTAATACAACAACACATGTTTTATTTCTCATTTATAAATTGCTGCTTCAAAACCTGTCTGAAATATAAAACAAACAAAAAAAACATTCTTTTATATTATTATAATTTTCGTTCAGTAGTTTTTATGTCCTCCTGCTGACGACACGACAGACCCAGTGAGAGTGTGATCTCCTCCTGGAGGTACAGAAACATTTGTGAGTTAGAATAAATCACCTTTAAATACTTTATGTAATTTCTGTGTACAGAACTAAAGTTACATCAGTAATGTGATTATTTCCACCAAAATCACAACGTTATACAAACTTAAACCAAACTGTCCTCTGACAAAGTCGCTGGAGGTCGAGTTGTTTTGGGAGTTGATTATCAATCTATTTCATTGTGTAGGTGTGAAGAGGTGTTGGATTAACAAACGACCCGAGAGGTTAGAACCTAAACAGAACCGGACCAGAGTGAGTCAGATTCAGGGTGAATATGTGAAGTGTTTTCTGATCTGTGAGAAATGATCTCAACTGAAGAACTCCAGGAGTTGCAGCTGAATTAAACATTAACATCCTGTCAGAACCGAGTAGTTTCTGGGTCACTGGACAAACAACTGGTACTGACGGAGGTTTTAATGTCCAACAGAAACATTTACACCACAGAAGAAGAGTCACATTCAGTTTGTTTGTCATCCTGCTGCTCCAGAATCAGTCCGAGAAGAATCTTTAGTTGTGGAGGAACATTTGACTTTCTCTGGTTCTGACCCGAAGCCTGAGAGCTGCAGGCTGTGCAGTCTCATAATGAGCTGTATGGTCGAGCATTAACATTCCAGCTGTGGGTCAACAGCACCAAGTGTAATCCAGCAGAACCCTCTGCTGACCTGCAGCCCTCCATCAGAACAATCACAGCACCAGTTTATATTCTCACATCTGCAGGAAGCAGAACCACGATGTTTTATTTTAAGCTCCTGAACAGTTTCATTCACAGCCTCATGAGAGGCAGGAGGCGTCCGAGGTGCTTCATGATCCTCCAGTTTCTGTGTGCAGTCTTTGTATTCTGACGCTCTGGGCCCGTTTTGAACTTGCGCGACACCAAAACCGCGACATTGCTGCAGATTCTGTGATCCTGTGACTATCAGCAGCTCGTCACAGAGCCAGAACTCAATCTGAGCCCGCCACAGGACAATAAACACACAGCCAGAACTCATCTCATCCTCAGAGCCCAGCAGAACAAAGTCAAGCTCATATTCAGAACATCTGCTTGGAGCCGGTTCTGGTGCACACTATGACTTCCTTTACCTGGAAAATGAGTGCATACTCCATAAAGCATGTGAACTAACCATGCTAACTTCCAGATGCTAACTGAAGCTCACGTCATATTAATAGAACTCAAAGACTATTAAAGTTAAAGGTAGAATCAGTAGGATTTGTCCCAGCTGTTCCTGAACGCACCACAAAGACAGTTGATAGTTGAGTGTCATTCCCAGGACGTCAAATAGACACATGTTGGGTTGGTAAAACGTCCCGAGCAGCAACAAAGAGAGAAAATCAGAAACTCTCTGCAGATACGAGACACTAACACGCCTTTTCTCCACATTCCAGTCTCCCTCTCTGTCTGTTTACGCCTTCTTACGGCTTTTACGTCTTTGTCTCGTCTCGCTGCGTCTGATAGGTCCACATCAGTCTGCTGGTGGTGGGAAATAACAATAATCCAGAATTCAGCTCAGATGCATCAAACTAAAGTAACGAGGCTGTTCTGAAGCTGTGAGGAGGAGAAAGTTCAGAGTGTATGTTTATATGAAGTGTCGGCTGGATGTCAGATTCCTGTCAGCAGTAAACCGGCTCAGTGCTTCTGTTAACTGTCTCTACCTGCCTCAGGTTATTGGTGCTAGGTGTTCTGTTCCTCACCTGTTTGTCTCCGAGGTGTTTCTCCTCCTGTTATCACGCTCACAGGTCAGCAGGCTGGACGGTGACCTGTGACCTCTCACTCCCCACCGCTGCCAAAGGTTAAGTAACACTCGTTCCCTGCAGCGACGTCTTTAAGCCCCTGAGGATTCCTCAGTCAGGGTCAAAGTGGATTTAGTCTGAGGAGTGAGCTCTGCCCACCTTTAAACCCTCAGCTCCACCTCTCTGGTGGGTGTTGATGTGTCGGTGCTGAGTTTGAGAGCGAGGCTGATCTGCCTGCTGAGTGACGAGGAGCTGCTGAACCTCTTCAGTCTCCTCTGCATGTTTCAGCCTGTTTACTACAGATGTGTTGGGATGGCTGGTTGTCCGTTGACGTTAGTGAACTCAATTTCTTAGCTAACGTTTGTTATAGTGTTTCACAGTGTTGTAGAGGAGCAGCAGAGACGCACGAGGCCTTTACAGGAATCAGAACACAGACTGCTGCAGGCAGCTGAGAGTGGAGGACTGATGTGATCTGATCTGAAGTGACTGTTCACACAAACTGATCCATGCATGTAGCTCCACTGTGTTTACAGCCTCCAGACTGTTGAAGTTGACCTTCCATGAGGTCAGGGTTTGGTTCACTCCTCTGACATCTTTTTATTTACTTCTTTCTTACACGATCTACCATAACTGTAGAAGTTAAAGGGATATTCCGGTGTAAGTTTAATCCATGGTCTAAATCACCGTGAAACTGTGTTAGACTCCCTCTGGAGAGATCAAGTTAGCAGACCGCTAATTTACGGAGTTTTATCAACCTCAGAAACGACCGCACGACAACAATACACTGCAGTAAATGGATCCAAATATAAACCGCCACCAAAAAGCCACAAATAATGCTCAGAACAGCACCAAACTTCAGCAACAGTACAAATAGGGTCTCAGCACATAGTCCGGGGCATCTAACCTCCGCTAGCTTAGCTGGATTTCTACTGAAAAGCTGACTAAATTTACCACTCTTCTGCAGCAGCTTCCTGTTGACGGGAAGTCCCGACGAGTCGATTACCGAGTGCAGTAGAGTTCCGCGGCTCATGGATGAAAATGTATGATTATGACTCCATGGAAAAGCAATCAGACATTTTCATCCATGAGCCGCGGAACTCTACTGCACTCGGTAATCGACTCGTCGGGACTTCCCGTCAACAGGAAGCTGCTGCAGAGAGTGGTAAATTTAGTCAGCTTTTCAGTAGAAATCCAGCTAAGCTAGCGGAGGTTAGATGCCCCGGACTATGTGCTGAGACCCTATTTGTACTGTTGCTGAAGTTTGGTGCTGTTCTGAGCATTATTTGTGGCTTTTTGGTGGCGGTTTATATTTGGATCCATTTACTGCAGTGTATTGTTGTCGTGCGGTCGTTTCTGAGGTTGATGAAACTCCGTAAATTAGCGGTCTGCTAACTTGATCTCTCCAGAGGGAGTCTAACACAGTTTCACGGTGATTTAGACCATGGATTAAACTTACACCGGAATATCCCTTTAAAGCCACGACACACTACAGGCAGCATCAAGAAGAATCAGCAGTCGACCATCAGAACAAGACTCTGACTTGTGAGACCTGCACCTCTCAGAGAGCGCCCGGAGGACCACAGGAGCCTCTTGTCTCTTGTCTCTTGTTGTTTGATTCTCTGCCAGCATCCCCTGAACGTCCAAACGCCCCAAAACAGGATGAGGAAGACAAACATTTCCTGTGGCCGTTTTCAGACATCTACCAAAGATGTGAGATAGCGGAGCCGGGACTCCTGCTGACGCGTGTCAGTGGTGAAGCCAAGACAGACTTCCTCCACCCGGCGTCCTGCAGAGGAGGACGAGGAGAGAGCGGAGCAGTGACATGTAGGAGACGTGGAGGAACCTGGAGGAGAAGGTTTTATAAAACAGGCTGCTCTCTGTTCCTCAGGTACTTTTGTGGAGGTTGAGATTTGCGCCGTTGTTGTCGACACTTCCACTTCCATCGTCCCCGTAACAGACGAGCTCTCGAGCCCTGATTCATATACATGGACAAGAAATCACTATCATGGATCAAAGCGTGTGAGCACGATCATGTGTTATGGTTTTATTCATGTTCTGAGGCTGAAGAGACGCCACACGGAGACTGTGAGACTTCTGATTGGTCGGCCTGGTTGTTTCTCTCCTGCAGGTTTCTGATCCTGAATGTGAAGAAGACAAAGACTCTGTAATCAGCTGCTGATCAGTGAAACACATGGAACACCCTCCGCTCAGTGCCATCATCACGCTCTGTCACAGTGAAACACTGATTTTATTTTTTTCCAGAATGATAAATGATTAGTAATGATGAGTCTTTGTGAAACGAAGATGTTGGGGTTTAATTTGTCTCTGGTGAGGCAGCGTGACATGAAGTAGAGACTCCAGCAGACGCAGGGAGGTTCATGACTTTTTACGTCATGAATGATGACGCAGCGAACTCTTTGAAGCCGGACGGAGACGTTTATTATCATGAAGCTCTTATAACGAGTCGGATAGAAACCTGAAGAATTCAAATACTAGATGGATCGAATGTTTGAGGAAGTTTAACACAAACATTCAGGGTAGTTTTCGAGTCAAATAGAAATCTAGACTCAGACGTAAACTGTCTTTACAGTGTTTAATTAATCGAGACTAATCAAATTAAATATATTAAAATCCACCTGATCTGGATCCTCATCAAACTGTTCTCACTGATAGAAACCAGCCGACTGAACACACCTGATCCTCTGAAAAATTAATAAATATGGTGAAAAAGTTCCCATCTCACAAAATGTTCTGGTTCTGTGAGTGACACCACCAGAACCACAGAAGCTTTTATATCACCTTCTTCATACATGTTACCCTTTAACTTAGTACAAGTGTTAATACAGCGCTGAAATGTTCTGTTGATCCACTGATCGTTTGGTGCGCGGACCAACAAGAGACTTTCACCATGTTTGTTCAGTCCAAATTTAAAAATGTATTATGATGACATTCAAATAATCTGAAGGAAAAGCAGCAAATCAAACGAACCCTGAAATGTTTTTACAAGAGAATATGTGCAGATTAACTTTGTGCCGTTCTACTCATTGATTGAATTAAACGGGACTGTTGGACATGTGCTTGGTACGATCAATCAAGAATAATCAAAACAAATATATTTATAACTGCTAGATTTTTATCTGGTTCTGCATCAGGATCGATCCAGCCAACTAAATGACCATGTTAAAGAGAAGAGAAGAAACACGTTCTGGTTCTGTGTCTTTATCTGGATCCACAGCAACATTTAATGGGTTTCAACAGAACCTCCCTGCTGGAGGTAATGATGGTGATGAGTGCGGTCCGTCTCACACGACTCGTCCTCACCACATCACCAGAACCAGAACACTTCAAAGCTGCTTTTGAACTCGACTTTTTCAAACTGTTTGTGTTTTTACCCCTGAGGCAGAACCTTCACTTCATCTCTTTATTCTCCACAGGCAGACGGTTTCATGTAAATCAGGTGGTTCTAACCCCGTGATCCAGATGCAAGTGAAAAACAAGGAACAGAACCAGCGCCATTTACCAAGACGTGAGATAAAAACAAAGAATCGAGCAGAAGAAGAAGATGTTTCACTCCACTGTCAGACGGAGATGCAGCACTACACAGAACCTGCCTGGATGTGAGTTATCTGTGGCGCCGGTCCATTATTGCCCCCACCAGAACTTTCTTTAAAGAACAATACAGCTGTCAGAGAGTGAGATGTTGCACTGACACTTTCAGATAAACCTTTTAAAGGCTTGAGCAGCTTTGTTGGTGCAGCGTGTGCTTAGTGCTGTCAGGTTTAGACCTGGATGTTAGCAAACAGAGCGTTCGCAGGAGCTGAAGGGTCAGTTATAGTTCATAAGCAGAGGGCCCGTCTCAAACAGGCAGGATTTATCAGCCGCTCTGGGCAGAGGTCGAGGTCAGCCGGGTCAGTCAGAACAAACTGACCTCCTCCTAATCCCCACAGACTTCCTGCTGCAGGAGGGGAGCGGGCTGCAGAGAGAAGATCCTCCGGAGCTGAAGATAACAAACTGCTGACTCACTCACTGACTGACTGACGATGGAGAAGACGTGTGATCGTGTAGTGAAGCAGAGAAAACAGTTCAATCCTGCACGTGAAGACAGAAGCACTAATGCACGAGTCACTGAGCAGGAGGAGGCTGCAACATGATTATTACCTCCACAAGGAGCGCGTGGTTCACTCCTGTCTGTTTGTTGGTTTGTCGGCAGGATTAAATAAAAACTACTGAACAGATTTTCATGAAACTTACACAGATGAAGTGTCTCCACCCAGAACACACACTGTTAATGTTCGGGGCGGATCAGAATAAACAGACGGATCGAGAATACATTTCTCACTTTAAGGTGTTGTTTCTTATGTTTTTTAAATTAATTCTCAGGGAATAATACGTCGATGGAGTTTGTAGGTGACTGATATATAAATATCAAACCTGCAGCTGATCTCACAGAAGACGAGCAGAACCTTTGGACCACACAGCAGGTCAGACCCTGGAACAGTTTCTCACCCGGGTTCAGAAGAACCGGCTGATCATTGGACTTCTTTGCAAACGTCCCCATCTAGTGTTTGAATGTGAGTACTACAGAGAGACACTGACAGTCAAACACTTTATATTTTACTGTCAGTCGGACAGAACTGACGCCTTCCTTTAGTAAATATTAAGAAAATCTTCAGAACCTCTCTGATCGGAGCAATTTCAGTTTCTGATTCAAACAATGAACTAAAGTTTTTCTACTTATTGATTAGAATTGATTTGTCAGTGAACGTGACGTGTGAGGACAAACACACACACACGCACACACACACAGAAAAGCCTGGACACATTATCACACTGTGGGTAATGATATCTCTGGTTCTGATGGATCCATTTGGATCATTTGTTTTTAAACTGTCCACAGTGAGTCCAACAATACTAGACGACGGGCCTACATTACCCACAATGCATCTTAGGCACTGAGTGACATCACTGGTGGCAGTTTATCAGATTACATGCAGCTTCTTCTGGACCTGTAAACCCACTTTTCATTTCACAAGTAAAAGTTCTGAATCTGTCCATTAATCCATCCATCGATCATTTGGTCCGTTAAGATTCTTAACAGGGTGAAAAATGCTGTTGAGATCAAAACAACACGTTCAAGATGTTCGTTTGGTCCAAAAGACTTTATTACAGATACGTGAGATTATCAAAATAATGTATTTCTTAATATCTATTTATTTTATTTTATTTTTTTTTACTTTTTTTAGAGGTCACAGAAAAAGTCCTAAAGTATCTGATATTAAATGTAATAAAGTATCAAGTGAAAAGTAAAAATAAGATGTAAATATAATGTCGAATTATCTGATATTCAGCAATTTCTTTCTGATTATTGGAATCAGTCTTTTTTGGTCCCATTGAAGATAAATGTGCTGCTTTGGCGCTGATCCAGCATGTAATCTACAAAGTAACTAGTAACTAAAGTAATCAAATAACTCTAGTGGGTTCAAAAACAAAATATTTGCCTCTCACACGTCGTGGAGTGGAAGAATAAAGTAACAGAAAGTGGAAATAGTGAAATACCTCAGAGTTGTACTGAGGCACAGTACTCGAGTAAATTCACTTAGTTACATTCTGTAACTGATGATAGTTATAACACGTTACAGAGTTTAGATGAAACTTGATTTATTCGTCATTTTAAGAAGAATTCTGATTGTTTTCTTCTCCTAACATGCAGACAGGTGGAGATTACTCTGGTGAATGTACTCGAGTAAAGAATCAAAGTTACATGTAATGTAATGTAATGTAATGGTTTCAGTGCAGGTGATCAGTGTTGTTCCACCTGTCAGGTGTCTGTGCATCAACAGGTGACTGCAGCCACAGACACGGTGCGCAGCTACGGTGGCCGGCAGGGGGCGCACAGAGGCAGCGGCGGCGCAGACACACAGAGGGCGGAGCCGTAAATCCTCTAAAACACGCGCACTGAAAATGTACATTACCGTCCTGCTCGCAGAGGAAAATCTGAGTAATTATTTCCTGATAACATAAATCCAGCGTGAAGATCGATCAGATATGAAGATGTGACTGAAGTGTTGGATTGTTTCTGCTGCAGCCTCAGTGAGCTCTGTGACATCATCGATATAAAGATCAATGATCGAGGGCGGTTTGTTTAATATGACAGTGATCAATAACACTGAATATCTGCTCACAGCCACATGATTAGAACCCGGCAGGAAGTGTGACATCACATCAGGACTCACACAGTTAAACACATCTTCCTCAACAGGGACATTTTTGGATTGTGCATCAGCGGCGTGTGTGTGCGTGCGTGCACGAACCCACGCGTGTGCGCTCGGGTGCGTGTGCGCGCAGGCGGAGGATCGGAGCAGAGCCGTACCGTGCAGCAGGCACAAGCCGCTGGGCGCGCAGGAGAAGCCGCAAAAAAATACAGCAGCCGCTACTTGAAACTGCGAGGAGAGCAGAGGAGCGTCCGAACTTCAGCGTGCACGGTAAGAACCGAACCCCCGAACCCGCCCTGCTCCTTCCCTCACACCCTAACAGGCGCTTTGGACGCTTGTTGGTATTTTTTTTTATTTTATTTATTTTTTTTTTTACATCTATTTCTCTCCACCACATCTCTTTTGTCTCTTTTCCTCCATCTCTCCATCTGGGGAGCGCACGCTGCTGGGCGCGAGACAAAAGATCCGCGCGGTTTAACGGAGGGAGAGAAGAAGAAGAAGAAGTAGAAGAAGAAGAAGAAGAAGGAGAAGAAGGAGAAGAGCTGAGATCAATTTAACATTTTACTGAAACACATCATTTCTTCTTCTACCCTCCTTTTTTTTTCCAGGCGAGGAAAAAAAAACGTTCACGAGCGCACAAAAAAGGGGTGTGTACAGTCTGGAGGCACACGCGCCTCAGCCGCGCGCACACACACGCACACACTCACTGACACACACACACATTCTCGTTTTTCACACTTTTATTGAAGGAAAATGCGCACGGGCGTCTTTTCTAATTTATTGATCGCTGTCAGATTTGTTTCTGATAATCTCATATCCTCGCGCTGCCATGGCAACGCAGAGAGGCGCGCGGGTTTATTGATTTATTTTCCTCATTTTTGATTTTTGTGTGTTTGTTTCTTGATAATTTGCAGCCAGTAAACAGTTGAACGTCCAGAAATAAGAGGAGCACCTCCGCTGCTCGCCCCACCTCTTTGTCTGTGTGGAGGTGTGACACACACACACACACACACACACACACAGCGGCTCTAACCAGATTATGTCATGATTCAGATGAATTATTGATCTCTATTACCGTTTTATTGCACCGAGAAGAAGAAGAAGAAGAAGAAGAAGAAGAAGGAGAAGAAGGATGGATGGAGGAGGAGTGGGGGGGTTTGGGGAGCGCGTGTGGGTTGATGGGGGGGTGATGGAGAATCGTACCTGAACCACACACACACACACAAACACACGCGCGCACACACGCACGCATCTTCTGTTACTGCTGCATCGATGTTGGATGTTATTCCTGCAGCGAGTCAAACTTTATCAGCCATCCTCCGTCGGTTAATTGCCCGGTCCTTTGTTTGCCGCGGCACGCATGCGCACTGGGAGTAGGGTGTGGATGGGAGAGATGCCACTTTGTATATCAATAGGATGGAGATGGAGGAGAGGAGAGGAGGAGAGGAGGAGAGGAGGACGGCGGTGGTTCGAATCCTCCGTCCGTTTAGTTAAAACATGATGATAGAAATAAAATGCTTTTAGTGGCGGTGTGTGTGTGTGTGTGTGTGTGTGTGTGTGTGTGTGTGTGATGCTGAAGCAGAATCAGACCGATCCTTCACAGTTCAGTTGATTATAGTGATGCTGTAACTAACAGACAGAAGAATTGTCAATTTATTGATTAGTTGATGTGAAGAGAATTCATATCAATAATGCTGATAATCAATGAATCAGTGGCGTCCACGCTGTCTGCTCCCACAGTGTTCAGAGGTGACGCTCTGCTGCTCGTCATTGTTCAGTCAATATTTTGTGTCTTGTGGAGATCTTTTGGTATTTTCTCTCCTTCCACAGATTAATCAACTGATGGATTGTTCAGACAGATAATCAATAATGCAGATCTGCATTAGTTTAAGCACTAACTCCACATGCTGAGGTCGATATGCAGTAATCCTCTGTGTGGCTCTCTCCTGTAGATATTCTCCTGACAGTCACACAGCGGCCTGTTGTCTCTCTGCTGAAGCCAGCGCTGATCTTTAAATTGAAATCCTGTTTTCTAATCCGCGTTACGTCCTGTAAATATGTTTGAAATGCACCTTTAGGGTCGTTAGATGTCTCTGTGGTGCAGCACAGTGAGTTCATGTGAGGGGGAACACGGTCCCCTCGTCACACAACATCTCATTTAGTCTACTTTTGTGTTTTCCTGCGTTGTGGGATCACAGTATGAAGATTTTCAAAAGCAGTGACTCAGTTTCCTTGGCAACAGCTGAGGGTTTGACTAATAGCTGGAAGAGTGGTTACATCCCCGTCAGGTTCTGATGTCATGGAGACAGTGTTCACTACTCCAGTCACCAGGACGGACCTGAGAGACGACTCGGCAGCAGCAGGAGCTCCTCGCTAACGTGATGCTAGCAGTGTTCAGTCCCTGACATCACGTACAGCTAGCGAGCTAAGCAGCAGTGATATCCTGCTCATGATCAATATGAAGCAACACTAAACCCTGCAGGAGGAGCGGGTTGAAGAGCAAAGTAACTAATTACAGAAACTTAAATTATTGTAATTAATTGGCACGTGTCATATTTAATCGTAGTTGCTTTTAAAATCATAATTGAGGTCTGAGTCGCATTTGAAATCAAATCCGAACCTTTCATCTGCATGTTGTCGCCAGTAAAGATCCAATGAAAGCCCTGACGTACACACAGAGGGGCGGTGCAGGCTACTTCCTGCAGCTAACCTGTCACAGCGCCACCCTGTGGTGTCCAGAGGATGAACTGAAGGATCAATATCAGGGCTGTTAATGAATTATTCAAATAAAAAACAAAAAAACATTTATGTCTAACGACGAGGTGTCTGCAGCCAGGAGTTCAATCGCTCTTATATCAGGAGTTGATTGTCACTCATCAGCCAATCAGTTGAGTATTGGCCAGTGGTATGACCACATATTGATAACGACCGACAGTGCATGAAAAGTAACTAAGTATTAATCAAGTACTCTAATTTGTAGGTGCTTGTAATTTATATGAACAGTGTATCTGCAGTGAGGCGGTGCTCAGTTAGGACTTGTACATTATAATGAGAACACATGTCAGAGATGCGTGCTCTTTCAGAAGTTATCTAATAAAGTGGATGTATGGAGGCCTCTGATTGGCTCACGTGTGGCCACATGACTGATGCTCAGTCCCACCTGGAGGCCTCCATCATCTGTCTTTACCTTCTGCTCCATGTTTCCACCGCTCTGCTGCCAGCTGTTTATTCAGCTCTATAGATATGTGGTGAATGTGCTCGCAGCGGTCAGAGCCGTGATGTAAGATCGCCATGGTGACCGCTGGACCGTAGTAACGAGTCCGGTCTGATTGGCTCACGTAAATCCAGCTCTGAGTCGACTCATTCATCCTGCTGGACAGAAACAAACAGCAACCTGATGAGAAGTTACGACGGTGACTCATCCGTTACCGCCGCTGTCAAGGTGTGTGTGTGTGTGTGTGTGTGTGTGTGTGTGTGTGTGTGTGTGAGACAGATGACTGTGTGTGTGTGTCGGTGAGGAGACACAACAATGATGCTCCCTCGCCGTCTGTCTCTCTCTGCATCACGTATACTGTCTGACACACAGACACACTATATAGCCAAAAGTATGTGGACGGGTATTTAGAGGCATCAGGACAGATATGTCCACATACTTTTGTCAGACAGAAGAAAAGGGCGGGTGAGGTGTCCTGTCATACCTCCTCTCTCCTCTCGGGGACTCAGGAGGTCTCCTCTTTGTCTGTTTTTGTAGTTTCCCTCCTCATCAGGGTGTCGAAGATTAAACAAACAGACTGATCTCTGGTCGAGGCCCCCGTGAGTCATGTGATCAGCGGGATCAGTTTCATACGACGCGGCGTCCGTCTTAATTAAATCATCAGCCTGCGTGTGATGCAGACGGAGGCTCGTTAACTTACAGCGGAGGAGATGAAGCAGGACAATGGGAGGCTGCAGCTGCTACACAAGTGTGTGTGTGTGTGTGTGTGTGTGTGTGTGTGTGTGTGTGTGTGTGTGTGTGTGTGTGGAGGGAGGCGGGGAATGGGTGCAGCGGCAGGTTGAGTCACCACTGCTGCTACTACTCTCATTACGATGAAGAGAACGACATTTTGACACAACGGGGTCGATTTTTGTTCCTGACATGCTCATAAAAAAAGAAAAACATAATCTGCCAATATCTGCGTTAACGCTGCCGATCTGACTGACATCTTTCTGATTAGAGACTCCAGTTTAGCTCTTTACATGGACGCCAAATAAACTGATCCGATTATGAGCTTTAAATCAGAATATTGTGTTTTTTGACACATCCAAAGTCATTCGGCCTGCTGTGAAGCGTCTAATCCAGCAGAAATATAACAGGAGAAGTTTTATCTCCACCTGTTCTGTCAAAACAACGTTCATGTTTATAACTGACAGTGTGATGTTAGCGTTAGCTGCCAAGCCTGAACTGACCAGTTCAAACCTCACAGGTCAGGATCGCAGACCGTCGCTCTCTCATTCCATCATCCATGAGTTCTGTCTGCGTCGGTTTGACTCGCAGCCTGAGCACAAACTTCTCTAAATGTTCTGGTGGATTCTGGCTTCGTTGTTTGGAGCGTTCCAACCCTCAGATATGTTCTGATTCATCGATCTTTCCCTCCTTTCAGACCTCCAACAAATCAGCTGCTTTGTTTTGCTTTTGTCCCTCGTCGAGAGGTAACATGAGCAGAACGAATATATTTCTTCCAACCAGAGAGAAATGATAGAAATAAGCGTTTACATGGTTAATATTTGTCCTGTTGATCAGAATATCAGATGTTTACAGCCTCTGATTGATCCAATTCAGATCAGGCGGATCGATCACTCTCCTCTGACTGATGATTCTGATTATTCATGTAATCGCAGCTAACAGTGCAGAGATATTTTCACTGTTGTTCTCACAATGAGCTGCACATTTAGTGTTGTGGTGTTGGGTTGGATCAGAGTTCTGCTGTTTGGACTGAACGAGTTAGCAGCCGATTGTTTGACAGAGCAGCTCACGCGGTGCGAACGTACCAATATGAAGAGCTGGCTGAGTGTTGACTCTGCGTGAAGGGAAACCAGAACACGTTTCACACTTGTAGCTGCTGAACTGGTGACTGCTGAGACGGAGCATGAGTCAGAGGTGAGGGTCCACTTAGTGCCGGTCAGCGCGGCGCTGGTCTGACGGGAATGAGGAAGTTGGCTGTTTCCGCCTCAGCGAGGATTAAATGACTCTGAACTGGTTTCTAAAGTTGATCTGCGTGCTGTCGGTGCTGAGGTGGAGGCGCGGGGCAGCAGAGGGGTTAAAGAAACATGGAGGCGGAGCGACGAGCAGGAATTCTCGTTTCCCAACAACATGGTGGCCGGCTGCTGCTCACAGTTTATATCTGGATGTCTTTTTATAGCTGCTTTAATGAGAAGCAGAGCGTCATAGTTACAGTATGTCTCACTGAGGTCGTGTCCTCTGTTTGCTCTGTGTAAGTGCTGGTTTGGTGACCTGGGGGAGATCAGAGGAGAACATTACACAAGGCCCAATCCTGTTTTTATATTTTTAGATTCAGTGCCTGTAAATGTGACTCCCTGTTGTCTGTGTTATCGGCAGATATGTGCCAATAAAAGCTGTTTATAGAGAGTTTTGCTTGTGTTTCTCTGAATAACAAGGACGTCAAGTCCACAAATAAAAGTCTACTCACCTTCATTGTTTTGGGATCTGGGAGGATATTTTGCAGGAGATCTGCAGTAATCGACTTTTGAGATTGGTAGTGTGAAAGAAGTGTTTTCTAGCTTCTTCTTTAGTAAAATTTTTATACACTTTTCTTTATTTTTCAGACTCTGCGATCTCATCAAACTCATTTACTGACGTATAAAACAACAGTTCAGAACATCTAGCGGTGAAAGAGACAGATATTTTTCTCAGGAGTCGTTAGAAACCAAAGACAGAAGAACACTTGAGCTTACTTTCTTCACGTGAACACAAACGCGACCCGATGGAATAATTCTGCTGCTCTGTGTGCGGTTAATGTGTGACAGGCAGCTGTCGGTGACGGTCGGCTGTACCTGTAATCGTGTTTTGCAGCCCCCTAGTGGCCAAAAAGAGACTGACGCAGCTTTAAAGACGCCGTTTCATTTCATTCATCTCTCTCACATCTATAAGTCTCCTCACAGTTCATGTTTTCAAGCAGTGAGTTAGAAACACACTTTTGGATTTGGAGTCACTTTCAACCGAATCTGTATGTTTGATTAAAGGAAGAATCAGAATCATTTCGTCTGCAGAACACGAGCTGACAACAGCTCAACGTAAACACTGATGAGATTTTACAAATGCTAAACTTGCGTCTTTGACCCGAGGTTTTCCTGACGTGCCTCGCAGTCGTTTTTTGTTTTTTTTTTTGCAAAAAGTGCAAGAAAAGGGAAAGTGGAAGTGGCGGCCGGCCCCTCCTCGTGTCCCCGCTCGCTCCGGTCCCTCCGGAGGTTTGACGGCAGTGCAACATGTCCTCGTCCTCGGCAGCTCTTTCACCATGAGCGCCATCTGTCACATCGCGCCTCGTCTTCCAGGAAATTACAGCTCAAACCCAAAGTGACAGCGTTATCTGATATGTACCCCGGCCGGGCGGGAATGAACTCAGCAATCTCAGCTCGCTCTCTGCTGAATCCCAAAATCCACTCGCTCACTCGGGCGTCCTGGTGGATTTGAACATCGCTCGGCGAGGGCAGATAAACGGACAACCCGACCGTATTTCTCCCACCGACCTGTCCTCTTCTTATCTGCGGAGGAGACGGATCTCATCCTAAAAGCAGAGCGGGCTGATAAGAGTTTGATGGTTGTGAGATTTTAATAGCCAAACAGCTTCATTTCAGACGAGATAGGAAACCTGTTACTGCAGAGTAATCACTGAGAGAGCAGCAGAATAATGGAGCGCTGTGACGGCTGTATTAACACCTGAGCTCACAGAACCGGGACACCTTGCTGAGATATCACCTGGTGGCTTGTGAATTAATAACTCTTGGTTCTGAAGGTTCTGAAGTGAGTTTCTCTCTCCGTCTCTCTTTTGTACACAACAAGAACAGAAGAGTAAATCTTGAGAAAACCAAAAAAGGAATACTTGGCATTCCAGTCTCATGTATTCAAGAGGCTCCACTTCATCCGAGGCATTTCTGTGACTGTACGCAAGAGTCAATTATTAACTGCTGGAATTTCCTGCTGCAAACACGCAGTGTGAATTATAGATCAGCGTGAACCTCCATAAAGAGTTCACCGTCATATCTGCTGCTGCTGAGCAGATCTGTTATCAGTGAGGTGGGCAGCAGCCATCTTGTTACAGCCCGGCGGTGCATGTGGACCTCTGACACGCGGCCCACACTTCACACTGAGCTGCTGCTGGTGGTGCAGAATGAGTCTGATTGGGTTCTTCATCTCTCTGTTTCCTCGCAGTGTTGCTCAGACAGTCCGCCATTTTGCCTCAGACGGAAATAACTTGAAAACTGTTGATTGGACGACAGAACCAGTCTCATGACAGAGTGTGTTACAGACCCTCAGTGACGGTGTAGGTGTGACGGAGTACACACTAAAGTATACACCTGTGTGAAGGTGAACCAGCAGGGGGCGCTAATGACAAATGTGGTATAAAGAGCCAGAAAGTCCAAGACGGGAGGAAGTTGTTTAATTTTAATTGTAGGTCAGGTCGGTCGCCATCACAAAGTTTTAACGAGTTGGAAATAAGATTAAAAAATCTTACAAAGTGGACCGTAAAGGGAGCAGCTAGTTTTAACTGGTTCTAACCAAGTAGTGGTGACTGATTTAAGGAAGCAGTTATTTAAAGCCAGACTCTTTTTTTAATCCTAACCCAGTTGTTGTCATGCAGACCAGGACAAAAACAACAGTGCTAGTGCGTCTGTCACATGGTCGACATGACACCAGGTGGACGGACTGAGGATGAACTGTGATATAAACATTATATGAGGGATAATGTACAGAACGGCGGTCACTATCGGGAAAATAAGTCCCAACAGGACCAACCTGGACCGGAGGGGTCTGATTCGTCCTGTCAGGACTTATTTTCCCGATAGTGACCGCTGTTCTGTACATTATCCTGCTTATTACACGGTTACTTGCCAACATGAAAGAGAACTTGACACAGTTTATCTTTTTACAGTTTATCTGTTACCGTTCAAAGTGTTTTTCAGCAGAGAAATATAGTTCACCAAACCGACGTCGTTTCTCTTCTCCCTCTTCGCTGCTTTCCTCTCTTTTACTTGTCTTGACCGGTGACGACAACTCAGCCTTTAGCCAAGAGTTGAAATCACCGTATTTTCCAAAAATATTACAATTATTGTGAAATACTCCATATTTAATGTGAAACTCATCCATACTAGTGGCCTAGGAGTACGTTTTCCCCGATATGAAGTAGACTACAGATCTGCTGACGTTGCTTAGCAACCGAAGACGCTGGAGTGAAAAGTGACCGGACTACTTGCGGAGCAAAGATTTTAGAGCGCGGAGTGATACGAAATACGTGAATCAGAGGCAAAAAGGCCACTTTCCTTGACAACGGTTAAATATGCTTAGCAACGGTCATTTATACAAAAATAACTGACCGCTGAACGTGGAAAGGTCCATTAAAGTGAATGTAGCATTCTGCAGCATTAAGAAGAGCCGTGTAGTAAGATCAAATATCTTGATCAGCGCTAATTAGCAACCGTTAGCATGCAAACTAAAAATGCTGAACATTGTAAACATTTGAAATCAGGCCAGAAGTTCAGGAAGAAGCTCCGCCCATCACCACCGGCTGACCGGAGGACATCTTGTGTCCACTTGGCGGCAGCAGACACAGCTGTGACTGCAACACTGACATATCATCACATCATACAACAAGTCATGTGTGCGTCCACACACCGTCTGACCCGTTAGCTGCTAACTGCTTCACTGTTGACCAGCTGTTCTCTGACTGTCTGCTGCTCAACATGAAGTGAACAGAGGGATTTTAGAGCTTCTTCATCTTAAAATGCTGCATGTTGAGGTCAGAACGACACTTGTAGAGCTGCAGGAGTGAACGGACCACCGAACAACGACCTGACACTCACTGTGTATCTGTTCTGTGTGATATTTTATACTATATTTACCATTTTCACCTGATTTCGCTCAAATCAGAGGACATTCAGATGCATTTAAAGGCAATGTGCAGCTCCGTATGTTATAGAGAGAGAACAATGTTCTCCTATAAACACTGGAATATACAGAACAGGTTTCAGAACAGGTTTCAGAACAGGTTTCATAGGAGCAGGTCCAGTTATGGTGCCGATAAAACAGGAGTAAGTGGAGAAATAACATTATTCTGCTCAGCAGTCACAGGGAACATGTTGGAGCCTCTCAGCCTTCAGCCTCCATCAGCGTCTCCGTCCTCCTCCCTGTCTTTCCCTTTAGCAGTAATTCTTTAAGGACCGCCGAGTCTGGAAAACAGTACCGGCGCTGCTCCGTACGTGAATCTTAAACAGTCCAGAGACGGAGTGCGGAGTAATGAGACGGTACAACAGAGTTTAGACTCGTAGGTGCTCGGCCTCGACGCGTTTGTGTAGCAGTCCCAGTTCTGTCAGCTCCCATCAACCAGACACCGACTGACGAGGAGGAAGTTACAGGAATATCTCTCACCGGGTACTTTTCTTATTTTATTTTTCTCTCAAGTGCGCGACGCGATCAAGGGCTTGTCTCCAACACTCAGTGTGTGTGTGTGTGTGTGTGTGTGTGTGTGTGTGTGTGTGTGTGTGTATGTGTGTGTGTGTGTGTATGTGTGTGTGTGTGTGTGTGTGTGTGTGTGTGTGTGTGACACAGACTGTGAGGAGGTGGATGTGTGTGTGGTTTCTAACATGTAAGCTAACAGTTATGGACTGATGGTGTTTGATTATTCAATATCTGACTGGTAATTAATTTAATTAATTTGTCCTCAGTTATTTAAAAGATTAAGATTCAATTATCCAACGAACAATAATATTGAAATATATTCTCTTGTTGTATTAATTGGAAACTCATTCAATGGATCATCTTAGTTCTTAAATTATTGAATTATTATTGAAATATATAAAATACTGCAGATGTATTTGTCAGTATTTCACCATCCTGAGGCCTTAAAACTAACTATCATTCATTAGGATTTTAAACTGTATATTTCTTTTGTGTATTTGAATAGAAATGATGAAATATATATGATATAAAAAGTGATTTCTCACTTTTAAACTGCATGTTGTGCGATCTGGCGCCCCCACAGTTCCTGAGTGCAACACCACTGTGATAAAAACAGTTTGTCAGATTAACGTCAGCGCTAATTACAAACAAAAATCATGAAATTAGGTGTTGAAATCTTTAATTTGCCTTCAACATTTATGTTATTTTATCCCCTGAGTGGTGACTGAGTGTTTACATGTTATCTGCTCTGGTCTGTGTGGAATCTTAACAACTAAGCAAACAGAATCTGAATATTTCCTTCGTCGAGCTTGGTGTCATTTAAATGTCTGGAAGGCTCCTTTTGCGTCCTCACAGTTGATACCAGACAGACCAATTAGAGGCGGTCTAGCCTGCGTGCCCTGCGTCCTCAGTGAGTGCAGCGTGCCTGCGTGGTGCTGGATGATGTGTTTCTTGGCTCTCACCCCCCTGTGGCTCTTTTTTGGGGTTAGCTGGAGTTTAGAGCCGACTTTGTCCCGTCTCGTCGTCTGGTCTGCCACCCAGCCTCGCTGACTGCAGGGCTGCCCTCTTTCTCTCTCGCTCGCTCGCTCGCTGTCTGGCTGTTGTGGCTGCGGACAGCGGACGACCGCCACGTCCAATTTCGCTCCACCGGCGTCTGGCCGCGAGCTGCCAACGCACTGGTGACAGGGGTCATTTAGATCCAACGACGAGAGGGCCGGCTTATCCAGGCCAGACAGACAGACAGACAGACAGACAGACAGACAGACAAACGAAGGAAAACAAGGCCGGGGTGGATGTCTGAGTCTGATGTGTTTGTAAGAAACAGATGCAGTTGTGTTGTTAGATCTCAGCCTGAAGCCACTTTTTACTGCTGCGTCTGTGGATCTGAAGGTCCTGTCTGTGGTCCTGTTTTTCTGGTGCCATTTTAAGGTCACAGCGACAGTTTTCCTCCTTCAGTTTGAGCTCTGGTGGAAACCAGCGAGGAGGTTGTAAACTAAAGTCACGTGACTCACGTATGGCTCATTTGTTAGACACTTCTGTCTGGCTGCAGGAAGGGAAGCAGAGGAAGTTCTTCTCTTGTGTTTACACTTCAGTAAGAATCAAGCAGTTGTTTCCTGTTAAGTTAAATGAAAGTCTGATATTTGCTGTCAATTTTAAAGATGTGTGAAGTGTGATATTTATTTGTGATCAACAGAAACAAAGCGTCATCCTCCATAATTGGGTCAAACTGAGGCTGCTGTGACACGAGACAGATCAACATGTTACTGACAAACCCAGTCTGGACATGTGGAAGAGGCAGAGGGTGAATTAACACAACAGAAAGAGGAAACCAATTAATTCATGAAAGCATCATAAAACAACAATGAAACACCACAATGCATGTTTCAGAAAACTGCTCATGGTGAAGTCAGGCTCAGGCACAAGAACAATTGGTTATTGTTCGGAAAAAGATCAAGTTGGGGTTTAAATTACCTGCTATGTCACCACAAACAGCACTGCGTTAAAATGTTAGTACTGAAATATTGAAACACAGTCTTGAACAGCGGTCACTGGCCTTCCCGCCCAGGTGGCACATAAAATAACCAACTTCCTGAGGAATCCAGAGCTCCATCAGACTCAGATGAGGATTTCTTCTGTCCTTTAGAGTTTATGACTGCAGCTACATTACATCGTGCATGGAAATGCCGCCTCGTTAATCATAAAATAACTACAGTTGGTATGAAAGGACTTGATATGGTCGTTGCTCAGCTGTTAGCCTTCTCTGTCCTCAGCCTCACCTGCCCTCGTTGGACTGGGAATCATATCTTGAGTCTTGAGTTGTTTTTGCTCACCTTGCACGACAAACTGACCAACAGCTTCAACCGTATGAAACATGCTGCCAGTAGAAACTGAGGGACTGATTCTCTGTATGGAGTGCAAAACATCGAGCAGTGCTACGCTTCACATTTGCTCCGTGTGGGCAGCAGCAGCAGTTTTTTAACAATAATCCCTGAGCTTCACTGCCTCCTTTAGAAGAAAGGGAATGTTTTCCTCCCATCATGCGTCAGATTTATGGATAGATATTAAAGATGATTCCAGCGACGGCGCTTCATGCTTTCCTGTGCACTTGGATCCAGCCGGTAAAGCGGATCATAAACATCACAGGAGAAAAAGTCCCCAGAAAGCAGTGAGGAGTTATTACCTCCGTCTGCGGGCTCAGAGGCGGGAGGGCACGGCGTCGACAAGGTTTTTATCAGAGACAGCTTGTTTCCTCGGTTCGGACTGACTGAGTCACATCTCAAGTGTTGTTAAAACTCCCAAACAGACATAAAACTCTGACCAACACATAAATATTGAAGGCAGGGTTGACTTTTTATCATTTCATCAGTAAAAACTGTGAGAAGATGAATTCATAATTACATAACTAGAATTATGAACAGCAGACCGTCGCTGAGAGGAGCGACAGTGTTCAGGCTGCCGTGTTAGAATCGGTTTTATGGCACAAAACAGGACCTTGTCTCACTTGTGCATGCATGTACAAGCAGAAAGGGTTTAAAATTATCTTGGTTTGTGGTCCTGGCTGCTAAAAATGATTTTATACATAAGATATCTACTCTGGATCAACAAGAGGAAGCTCAGCCTGAAGTCACTTCCTGTTTGCTACTGAGTGCTTTGACCTTTTCTTTTTTTTTTTTTCTGTCCAACATCACTTTCAAACTGTCGAACTGGGCAGTGCTGATCAAATATGAATCAAGATTCCCTTACTGCATCACCTGTGTCTCATCGCAGACGCTTTCCAGAACTTTGACCGACATTTCTGTCCTGCTTGAAAACAGACCGAGCAGCACCGACGTGAGGTTTGTTTCTGCGCAAGATATTCAGTGTTTCCCTTCACTTCATATTTAACGACCCATTTTAGCATTTTATACTTTTATTTTTGGATCAATCTAAGAGAACAGCATCATCCACCATCGATCAGCTTGTGGATAATCTGTCCACGCTCTTCCTCTCCCGTCTGGTATCACATCCCTCCTGTAAAACCATCTTAAAGGTGGTGCCCAGTGGAGCTTTAAGCTAAAGTCAGCATGCTAACATAATCACAGTAACATGTCGTATAGGACGTATAACGTTTACCATGATCGCCATTTTGGTTTATGGAATAGTGTTCAGCGTTCGTTACTCACAAAACACGACGGCGAGGCTGATGGGAAAGTCATTATTAATATTTTGTCATGGAAAACTGAAATTTTGTCCTGATGATGGCGCTAAATAATACATCAGATTTCACAAGATTTTAGGACAGTTATCTAATATGTGTCAAGATATTTCAATATTTCAATGGGCTGAATAAACACACATTGTAAAGTGCAAATACGAAAAAAAAAAAAAATAGTATGACTTTAATCTCAAGGACAGTCTCGCTCCCTAAATATGGAACAAGAAATGTTTTTTGTCCAGAACCAGAGCAGTGAGGATGTTACTCACTGTATCAGATTATCAGTCTCAGGCTGCAACATGAACCTTTTCTCTGTACGTGGAAAACAACTGCTGCCTAAAAAACTGAGAAGCTCGTGTAAAAACTAATGATTGGCATGTGAAGTATGTGCACAATTTGCAGTTAATGAGCTAAAACATGCAAAACAACTGATAGTCATTTAAAACCCATTTCCCATCAGAATTCCTCCCTCTATTCCCAGAACCTTCTCAGAAAATGTCACTTGGCTCTGGTCCGTTCTGAGCAGCCCGCTCCGCTCACCAGTGCAGCCCTGCAGAGATATTGATTGATGTTGGACCGTGTCTGGCTCGGGGTGGAAGCCGGGGGCCTCGGGGATCAGTGCAGACAGATGGAAAGGAGGATGGTGTGGGACACTGGGACGGCAGAGCTGCTCGTGGCGGGCTTAAAGCTGCAGTGCTATTGATTGACATCAGAGATAGAAGCCCTCCGAAGCCGAGCTGACAGCAAGACAAAGAGAAAAGAAGAATTCTGCTCCGAAAACAATCCCCGGGTGGTTTCGGTAGCCAAATGGAGCCTCTATCTCCATGTGATACCAGCAGATATCTACCTCTGTAATATTTGTGGACGGTGCTTCAGGAAACAGAAGATAAGCAGTAATTAGACCCGTCGCTGCTCCCACATCTTACTCTATCACAGAAATATATGATTTTCTCTTTTCTTTTAACACTTCGGTCATGTCAAGGTTAAATCAACACTGGACAGTCACCGTGTTGCCGTCCTGCAGCAGAACATTTCATGATAAAGTTACTGAATCCTCACGATGCTAAATGTTTGTCAGGCAGCTGACAGTGACATCCACTGAAGTGCACAGATGGTTTGTCGTACAAGTACACGTGGGAAATGTAGTTCACAGTCGTACTGCAGAGGCTCTTGTTCACTTCATGTAACAAACTCAATCAGGAAATCAAAAGAATGGAAATGCAGAAGTAAAAAAAAAAGGGGAAGGAAATGTTACACTGGTGCGTTTGCGAGTGAGCGGCTGTCGGAGGGATGTAAGATGTTAATGTGATTACCTCTTTTGGGAGCGCAGGCTGAACACACACAACACAAATCTCAAACCAATCAGGAGCGACTCTGACATCAATTAACTCCAGCCCACAGAGCCCAGAGCGCCACTCATGCACCCCGAGGAAACATTTCCATTTTTGTTGTTTATTGCAGCTGGGAAGGCTCCAAATCATCAGATTGGAGTTTTTAGTTTAATCGTTCAATTAAGTAAAAATTGTGGCTACGCTGACATTCAAGGTGCAACATGTAGCAAGCTGGTTAGCATGCTAACGTCTCTGCAACACAGTACAGTGATGTCTTTGACATAACCTTTAACATAACATTTTTAGACTTTTTAATGCTTTAATGTTACATATCGCACCTTAAATTAGATTTTCAAAATGGTGGGAAACAGAAAAAAACAATAGAGATATTAGAGGAGAAGGAACTATTGTTGGAAATGGACTCAAATCGTATTTTCGTTACCCCAGATGAAGCTTTTTTATCCACAGACGGAGCACTTCTAAAGGGGCGTTCAGACCAAACGCGATAGACGCAAATACAATCGCTTGAGAAGCTTGTATCGCGCCGCTTGATCATTTTGGACTATTCGCGCCATTTGCGCTTGTTGCTCAGGGGAAAAAAAAGACGACGCGCTTGCCGGCTCATTTTTGAACCAGTATTTCTCAACCCGCTCTCTTTCCACGTCGGTCATGACTGATATCACCACCGTTGCTGCACTGAACCTGCTGTACAAGTCCCAGAAATGTTGGAAAACCACCCGACGTCGCGTCTGGGCTCATGAAGTCCTCTGGAGACGCACGGAGCTGGGGGAATTTCACTGCTCCTCCTCCAGGAGCTCCGTCTGGATGACGACCGGTTCCAGCGGTACCTCAGGCTGACCGGAGCCCAGTTTCAGGAGCTGTTAGCTCGGGTCGGTGCCCACACACAGCTACAATTAGCTGTAAACAACCATATGTGAGGGAAGTGATATCGTTGGCTTGAACTCGTCGATGTTGCAGCACGATGCCGCCTGAAAAGTTTGATATTTTCAACTTCATTCGCGCCGCCGCCTGAATCGTGTGTCATCGCGCCATTTACATTGATTTTCAATGTAGAGTTGCCGCTCCATTCGCGTCTAGCGCGTTCGGTCTGAACGCCCCTTAAAGAGTCCACCATGTTTCTACAGTAGCTCAGAATGGACAAACTGAACACTGACTCTATTCGCATTTTTAGCGACCACGAGGGGTATTTAGTTAGTTTTATTGTTTTTTAATAAGCAAGTTTACATCAGTTAACAACCAAACATTTACATGTTTTGTGTGTTACACGTATGTAAAAACATGTAAAAGTCACAAAAATTCATCACATACTTCCAACATTTTATACATATTTTGAATTGTGTTATATACTCTCAGCCTGATACTGATAAGCCCTTTTCCTAAATAATATTGTGTACTGCGGCTCCACGTCTGTGAAACTCCTCGACAGTCTGTTTTGTCTCTCCTGACACTGAACACCTGTTCAAGATTTGCAGGTATTCTATTATTCTCTCTGTGTGCTTAAAACAAGACAGGAAAGGGAAGGTATTCAAATACTGCCAACAACAAAGCTGCTGTATATTTCAGATAACATGCAAACACAGCTGAGAACACAAAGTCCTCCGTCCTCCTCACGACACAGTGCACAGTGTTATGTTATACAAACAGACGGAGTTCACCAGGTTTATGGGCTTATATCAGTCAGTTTGTAATATTGTTGTTGATTGTTTGAATCATTGGACTACTGGAAACACTAACGTAAACGTTGGCGACATTACGTTTAGGCTGAAACTTACTTGAGGAAAATAAAGAAAACGTAGCTTGTTTCATCTCCTCAAACATGGCAGGAAAAGTCCCAAAGTCACAACAAAATGATCCCAGTTTTTGGCTGGAAAATGTCGCAACGTCAAAAATATTTAGTAGTTTAATGCTAACAAATGCTGAAACACAGGCCTGAGCAGTGGTCACTGGCTCGGCAGTCTTCTCGTTACTCCACCATCGCCTCCATCTCCTCACATGAAACAGATAATCTGAACTCGTTATGGCTCGTCAACATGTTGCGGTTGACATGTTTAAATTTATATCTGTGCTTTAAAGAAACATAAAGTGGCAACATGTTATTCTGAGCTGACACCACAGGTAGATCAGGTTGTTTCACAGGTTGCCAGGTCAAAAGCGGACAATTAATCCAAGTATTTAGCTGGTAATTAACTTTTTTTCTTCAGTCTTGAGTCAGAAATCTCCCAGCTTGCCAGACTGGTGGGCCGTCTCATTTAAATTCAGCAGCGCCTGTGAGGAAAGATGCAGAGACGAGATCACGATTCCTTTGAAAGCAAGCAAACTGAGCACTTGACAGCACTTGAAGTCTCCTGTCTTAACAGCGTGTATCTGAGGTTGGGTGGCGGTGGCGGCGGTGGCGGCGCTGGTGTGTGTTGGGAGGAAGGATTATTGGCAGGAGGCTGTGATGGAGTGGACGATAGAGCCGGCTGTCACAACAGTTTGGGAAGAGTCCCTTTGAAATGACGGAGGGGACTAATACATCCACCCTGCGCCGTCTTCCTCTCCGCTCAGGGTCCATTTTGATTTGTGGTGTATGATGTGCACTTTATTGCAGCTTATCTTACATATACTGCGTGCACTCCTGCTCAAAATGGCTGCCGTGCGGACTGATCAGAGAGGATGGCAGACGCTGCTGTGAGGCCCCTCGGCAGAAAGACCATCAGCGTCCAGATGGAGAACAAACGTGTGACAGCACGAACGTGTCGCAGTATAAACAAAACAGAAATAAAGTCCCATACTGAGAGTCCTCATTATCAAACTTGAGATGAAGATGATTGGGTCATCGATATGCCACGAGGCGTCCGGAGAACAGAGTCTGACTCCATAATCAGAAAGCACATTTTGTTCGGACAAACTGAGGAGAAAATGGACTTTAAACCACATTAAACTGAATCTTGATGGAGATGAACAAGCTCAGTCGTTGATATTCCACCGACACTCTGCAGACTCTAATTCACATCCTCGTGCTCGTGTAGCTGCTCTGTTACACCGCACACAGAACCAGAACACGGCAGCTAGTTTGAGATGCTTTCTGTTTGCACACCTGATTCATCACCAGCTGAATGAAACTGACCCAACAGGCTCTCTGACTCTCTCAGTCAGGTTCAGAATGTTGAATGGTGGAAATATGTCCACTATCTGTTGAATATCTGCTTTTGTTTGCTTCAGTCGTGTTTGGATTAATGAGTCCTGTTGAGTATATCAAGTTTTGCAGTTGTACTTCTTAATGTTGGCATGAGCGTTATACTCCAAATCACCAATGTCCTGATAACTATTTAACATATGTTTAAGCAGCAGAAGAAGCTGCAGTGGAGCAGCAGGCTCAGCTGAAAAGGCAGCTCCCAAAAAACTTGGTATTTCGTCCAGAAACGGCAACTGACGATGTGCTGTATGTCTGATGCCCATTCTCACCGGCTCACGACATAACATACAACATTTGGTTCCAAACAATACAAAACGTATTTCATCATGCAGCTGAAGTCAAGGGATCAAACCACTGATTAGAGGACGTGCATCCATGCTGTCCATCCTGCAGGACATTTACAACACGGACGTGACGGTTGGCTGATATCCATCCAAGCAGACGACTGTGTTCTCTTTATATGTTAACAACAATCAGCCATTCTTACTCGCCACTGCCCGAGATTGGGCACCAACAATATGGCTGCCAGAGAACACATTATGTTAGCTGAAAGCCCTCAAACATTGAACATGAACACAGTCAGCACAGAACAGCTGATCCATGACACATGCTGCGTTTCTGCAAGACTGACACAATGGCGGTCATTGTGCGTGGGCGTAGAAACGGGGAGCGAGCAGACAGCGTGCTCTGACAGGAAGTGAGAAAGGTTTATACTGCGAGTGTGACTAAAACAGCTGATCAGACCATGCTGTCATACAACGACTGGAACAGGTCAGGATGTGCAATGTGTTCGGAAATAGCCACAAGTCAGCGGACGACTAGTCAGACCTCGGTGTCATTCAGACATGACCGTATGCTCCAGGTGGGAAACTAAAGGAATTATAGCAAATTAACAAACATTCAAATCCAGCTGAAGTCAGAATAACGTTCAGTGCTTCTTAGTATGTGAGTAAATCTGTGACAGGTGTTGTTTTTGTGCCCTGAAACCAGCCTGTCCTCAAAAAGCCGTTTCACGCCAAACATGGATTAGTGTCCCAAGAATTTGCACAGATATTTATAAAATCTGATTTAGTGGGTTCTTATAAACGTACGCACACAGCCGAGGAACAGTCTTTTGTTCCTGAAGTGGAGATAGAGATGAAAATAAAACATGGCAAAGAAGTTGTCATGCAGAAAAGTTGCACAGAGATTTTCTGTATTGCAACATTGCATTTTTTGCATCACACTGGTAGGAAACAGCTTTAAAGGTCGAGTGTGAAAGCAGCTTATTAGGAGCCACATTTGTGTTTGTTGTTAGGCGGCGACCTCGAGTGGATGTAGTGGTTAGTTTAGAGTATAAAGAGTAAAAAAAGGATGGTTGTGTTAAATAAGAAAAGGACTTTGACCCAGCGGAGTCAGTGGATAAAGGAGGATGTGTTGAAACGAAACTCGAGGAAAACAAAACGGTAAAAACATTAAAGCAGTTAATCGTGTGTCACAAGGTCTCTAGTTTCTACTGACATAATTAAAATACAATGAATAACCAGGCTCCATACTGTTTCAGTATGATGGAGTAAAAAGACAGAAATATGATGTAGTTTTCATAATTAACGAGTGTACAAGAGGCTAAACGATGGTACAGATACATTATTAACGTCCACCTGGCCGCAGCACTGAGCGTGTGACTGTACAGCAGCACAGACTCGCAGCATACACTCGCTCGTCTATAATAAGATGCGTTTTCATTGCTTTTTCAAGTGTAGTCCTTCACTTGGCTGAAAGCAGTGTTTCAATGAATATTTTATGGAAACGGACGCACAGTCATTGATATTCTGCAGCCATACTAGCCTCTCATTTGCATCCCCGTGCTGACTGCTGTTCATTATTCTGTAATGTGTTGAGTATGAAAATAGAAAAACGCCACAGTTAGAATGGAACGGACGGCTTTTAGTGTCTGATCGCTGAAGTTGCTGCATGAATTATGGAAAATTAAAGTCCCACGTATACGCCACACAGATGGATGCTCCACTAAATGGAAAGCATAAAATGATGATTGTAATTTCTGCACAACTGATGTAGAATATTTGCAGCTCTGTGAAGCGGCATCAGTCGACGGCTCCGGGGTTTAACGCTCCAGCTCGTGTTTGTTTCCTCTTTGAAACCAAGAGACAATATTAATAAATTGGTGTTATAAATAAATTGCTCTGGCAGAGCTGCTGGTATGAAAACACCGGGGTGTTTTGGCTACACTTTGCAGCTCTCCTAATTGAGAGGATTCAGAGCGCCTTTGACAGGTTGAGTGGACTGCAGTGCATCGCATGATTTAGTAGACGGAGGGGCACGTTGCCAGGCTGAAAACATTTGGAGGGTTGGCAGCGTCCAGAGCTGCACTCAGAGGAAAAGGAAAAGTGGGCAGCAGCAGCGCAGAGCTTCAGTTATTGCTGTCTACATATTCGGTTCAATAGTCGCTGATACGTGGTGGAGTTGCAGTGTGGGAGTCGAGCTGCTGATATCTCAGAGCTGATGGGAGCTGGACTTTTTGTTGGTTTCCTGCAGATATAATTGTTTGGCTTTGAAGCAACGTTTTGGTTTTATAAAGAGATGAAATGACTGTAGTGTGAAACATGTTGCTTGTAGCATCTATCAGGTGTTTTTTTGGGTTATACGATCAATGACAGGTTGACTGTCAGTGCGTTTACATGACACTCAAGAAAACCGAATCACTGTGTTAGTCTGACTAAAATCGAACCGGATCAAATTTCTCATAGTTGAATTAAAGCACCCAGATTATTAGATTGATAGTCACATTACTCCTGCATGTATACGCTTCCAGCGGATCGGATTTTGCGTTCTGCGCAGGCGCCAGATTTTTCCCCCGGGGCCGTGAGCCAGAAGTAGACGGACGGCGGCGGCGGCGTCTTTCCTCCGAAATCACCACAACAAAGAGCGCCATTGTGCATCTAGTTTGTGTAATTATCATGTTCACCATATACGAAGTGTACAAAGATGTAGCTTCGTCTCGCTCTTCGTACGCCATCTTTCTGGAATGTCGAGGCAGTTTGTTGTTGCTGGTGACGTAAAGAGGTCAGCCGGAGGTGTTTCTGTTACCACTAGTTGAAATGGGTACAGCGCCACCTAGCGTACCGGGTATGACATGCTGCAGACAATAATCCGATTTTCTCACCGGCATGTATACTCGGATAACTGCAGTTGTCTGATTGAGTAGCAGAGTCAAACTATGGCTGTAATCTGACTAAGATGTGCATGTAAACGCACTGACTGACTGCAGCTTATTACAACCCATATTTAAGGTTCCTGTTAGGCAGGTGAGCTCTAGTGGCTGTAGCTATTATTAAGACAGCAAAGGAGGAAGTCAGGTGAAGTAGTATAGAGAGCGACAAGTGTGTGGGAGCAAGTTGGGGTGGACGATTGGTAGACTTGTTAGATATATCGAAAATTGGGATATTTGTTACCATATGTGATTTTTCACAATATCCAACAGCTGTTACATCATCTACAGGCTTTGTATGTTGAAGTGCTGTGTTCATGGTTCCACACCGGGCAGACATGGAGGACTTTGTTTCAGACAGCTCCACTAACTCACCAATTTGGCCATATTTTGGATTTAAGCAGGAGAAATTGGCGAGCCAGGAGACTCATGTCAGAGTCCATCGCCCATGTTTCGTTCAGTCAGGACTTTCAATTAGTCCAGCAGGAAAGCAAAAGTAAACTCTGAGATATTTCAACTAACTAACATAGTTAAGTCACTACACTAGTTACAAACGTAGGTAAGTGAACTAGTTATTGTAACCCAACCCAAGAAGACTTCCTGAACCTAGTTTAAGCTCAGTGCAGAGCCGGTGTGCCCGTCATGGTCATGTTCTGATATCAGTCATTTCGCCATCAGGATGTGCTTAAAACACACCCACTGTTCATTTCCTGCGCTGCACTTATTGGCAGACACACACGTTTGTGACCAGCTGGTGAAGAAAGGGGAGCATGTAGCAGCTAGAGAGGCAGGTGATGTGTGAAAATGCTACTGTCTGCTAACATGTTAGCCATATTAACTTACGCTGACCCCGATACATCCAAAAAAAGATAATCTATTACTGTTGCTTTAAAGATGGAAATCAACCAAACTGAGCATATAGCTAACAAACAAAACTAATGTGCTTATAATGTAAATATAAGTGCAGGTTGTAGTTCCAGTCCAGGAGCAGGATCACATTTCTAAAGTCAACAGAGAACCTGACGCTCGCTTTTACTTCACTATTCATGCAAAACCTGAGATATGATCCAGCCGGGGAGAGCAGCTGATCGGGATGCTGAAGGTGATCATTCTCTGTTTGTTTGCTTTGTTATCTGCTCTTCAATCCCTTCCTCTATTTGTATATCAGTGTGGTTTCCCCATTAATGTGAGTCGCAGTGTGAATAGGAAGCTGTTATCAGCACACACGACCAGTTCCTCTGCTGTCGATTCGCCTCCAGACGCACCGAAACTGAAGAATCTCCTCAGACTCTTTGTCACTGTGACGGGCCGAGCAGCCGACCAGAACTAACGTCGTCTCTCTGTGAGGCTGTCTGTGCTCAGCCGACGGTGTCACATCTATTCGTCTGCATGGGCCTGTGTGTGTGAGTGTGTGTGTGTCTGTGTGTGTCTGTGTGTGTGTGTGTGTGTGTGTGTGTGTGTGTGTCCTCTTTGATAGGTTGACGTCACTGAAGTCCTCTCTTGGCCATTTCTTTAAAAAAAATTAAGAGTATAAAAAATAAAGAAGTGCCCTGTTAGATGGCGTGTATGTGTGTGTGTGTGTGTGTGTGTGTGTGTTTGTGACTTTACCTGTCCGTCTCTCTGTGACCTCATCACAGCTTCAGTACAGATTAATCTGCTGTGTGCTCTCAGTCTGACCGGACGTCAGCACACAGCTCTGGATGCAAAGTATTCATTTAAATTTGGAGTTTTTTAATCTTCTTCTTTATCTTTCACCTTCTTCTTGTAAAACATGAGGTTAATCAGTATGTTTTGTATTGTTTTTATTGGTTATATAAGTTCTAAGATGTCTGGCAACAACTAAGAACCTCACAGTTCATATGAACAGGAGGGTTTTGGTGCCTCTGCTGCACTAACATCCGGCTCTGCTTTCTTAAATCAGGAAGTGATGACTTGTGAAAACGTTTGACCTCACTCCATGATATCAGCAGAAATGCCGCTGAGCTTCTGCACACGCTGGAGTCGAACCCTTAAAGCCTGGTGTGATACTGCCTTGCTCAACCCAGTTATACACACAGAACCCTCAACCCAACAGCACACAGAGCGTAACAGAACATCTGAATGAACCTTAGTGAGAACACTTAATGCAAGAAGAAGCAGAGATTACCGCATTTGTGGCTGTCATGAATCCAAACAGGGATCAGAGCACGAGATCCACATCTTTCCTTTCAAATATTGTCTTGCAGTTATCGGTTATTCTCTCCGTTCTGTTTCCTCCATGTGTGACAGAGATGATCTGATATTTTCTTACGACCCGTAACCTGCAATACATTTTTCTACTTGAGGTTCTGAGAAAAATGACGGTGTCGTCTGTGCAAGCAGCTTATTACAACTCATATTTACCAGGGCTGTCAAACAATTAATTTTTTAATCGCGATTAAAAAAAAATTTTTTGGCACTTTTCTTTCTGTTCTAAATGTACCTTAATGTATTTTTTTCATGTTCTGAATACTTTTAACAACATAAGAAAGGGCAAATATGCTTGCTTTATGAAAATGTTTGTTCAACACTTCAAATTATGCAGGAAAATAAAAGGCTCAGAAAATATCCCCTCACCCTAAATGGGATCAAAACATGGTGATGTCTGTTTTTGGCGAGGGGGGGTGGTGGGCTCTCTGCATCTGCCGTGTGTTTGGCTGCAAATGATATCTGAGACTCGACGTACTTCAGTGGTAACTCATTTCAGGTCGACAGTACGTGCAGATAACTTTTGTCCTATGGACCGAACCATCTGGCAGTGTTTTGAAAGTGAATTAGCCGTTCATAAGTCCTTTCTCCATTTACTTTCACTTTCACTTTTCAGTCCACCGTGTTTTTCCCGAACGCCAACCCTGCTTCTTCTTCTTCTGATTCCCTTTCTTATTCTTCTGCCGCCCTCTGGATCAAGACTACAGGTGCCACCGACGGCCGTAAATCAAACAATGCACGTTCCTTGTTTTTTAATACCGAGCGTTAATCACGCGTTAAAAAAATTAACGGCGTTAAGAGGATGTTGCGTTAAGCATTAACTTTAACTTTGACAGCCCTAATATTTACGTATGTTGTGGCTGTAGTCATAATCACAGCAGCAAAGGAGGAAGTCAGGTGAAGAAGAATGAAGAGAGACAAAATCTACTTAGAAAGGAGAACAAGACCACTTCACGTCGGGTGTGAAACCAGAAGTCACGTAGTTAAGTTAAGTCACGTATAGAACGTTTGTTTGACAAAAAGTTCCAGTACGCCCCCAGAAAAGGCAGAACAGGGTGGATGAAGTACATGAGTTTCACCCAGCAGACTGGAAGTCAACAGTGATGTATTTAACTTGTAGCTGACCAACAGATGCAGCTTCATTTATCTTGCATACGTAACGGACGTACGGATGTCGGTCACGTTACATCAGTAATACACTTATTTTAACACAAACCACATTTTTTTAAACCTCACCACGACGATGTTCAGTTCACCTGTCGCTGGTACACCAGTCTGTGACAGGTGTGTGGTTTTGGGAACAGTAGTTGTCATTTCAGAGGTCACTGGTGATCCACCTGTCCAGGTGTTCAGGTGTGAGGACGCGTTGATAAAGTCCAGTGACATGTGGAGATCATCGGTCCTCCTCTGTTCACTGCCACAGCACTATATGAATTATTTACGCTATGACTCATAGTTTGTGTCAAACTCGAAGAATGAAAGAAATCTTTAATGCGACTCAGGGATTTGTTTGTCCTCTCTGTGAATAATTACATGTAATAATGACGATGTTTTCAGGAGGAAATGTTCTGTTTCATGTGGACATGCTCCACTTTCTATTCCCTGGGATCTGTGATCTCCCAGAGGAGGCGAGTCCTCCGAGGACCTCGCTGCTATTTTGGGGAAATGATTCGGAAAGAGTTTAATTTTCATAAAGAGGTAAATAAATGCTTAAGTGGTTTTTTATGAGCTGCTCTTTTGCTTTGACAAGTTGGAGGCACGTAACTAAAATCTTTTCCTTCTCTTTTCTTGTAAACAGAGCTGACTGTAATCCATCAGAGTGACATCATATTTAATGCTTCCTTATCTCAAAAATCATCCACAAAGTGCTCATAAGAGATGTTTCAGCTCCACATTCGGAGGATTTGAAGGCTTCTAGACTTTCTGCTTGTCATATCAGAGTTCATCAAGTTCATGACAACCCGGACAGGAAAGAAATACAAGAGTTATGGAAATCCGCTGGAACACATCCAGAGTAAACTGTGGAAACCACAGAAACCAAACAAAGAGGCAAGAAAGCAAACTGAGACGACGGCTTCTCCTTCTTCAGATTAAACTTAGTTTGTTTAAAGCTTCAAGTTTGTATGTGAGGGAAGAATGAGGCTGACGGCCAGCATCCACAAACACAACCGATAGTTACACTCTCTCGTCAGTATTTCCAGATCGATCGGACGTTTGATGCCGTTGATATTGATCTTTTCTCTGCCGCTCACTTTGAAGGCAGAGTTTGTGTTGTTTATCAGCTTTTAGGGTTAAAAACACACACTGCTAACAGGGTTGATGGTTTGAATCTTTGAATTAAACAGGAAACAGACAGTATAGTGTTGTACAGAGCAGCTTCCTGTATGGATACATGGAGGCAGGATGGAGAATACAGTACACGGACTGTTAAACTAGCATTTGTGCTAAAACAGCTAGCATGTTTTCTGTTGGCTGACCACTATGAGCTGTTATTAGAACTTTATCTTCTACACATCACTACCGGCTGCATGTTTAATGATATTACCAACGTTAAGGAGTAGGGGTGGGTATTGGCAAGAATCTCATGATACGATACATATCACGATACTTTGGTCACGATACTTGATCACGATACGATACGTATCACGATATCACGATATTGCGATATAAATAAAGATGAAAACACAAGTACCTGTATATGTACATCAGATGATATTGATCAGAGGACAAATTGAGTCAAAACTATTTCATTCAAAACAGCCTCGCCATTTTATTAATTCCCATGAAATTTCCAGCGATAATATTCTCTTTGTCCAGCTCGTTGTTCTTGCTATCTCTCTTAACTTTGAAGCCAAAGAGCTTCCAAATGTCAACTTTAAATTGCGGAGGCGTTGTTAACTTGCCATCCATTTTGCAAAGACCTCAGCCACTCTCTCTACTACAGAAATACACCCGCCGCACAGCAGAGTCGCTCTTCGGCGATATATCGATATTTGGAGTTGAAAAATCGATATCGTATTGGGCGGCAAAGTATCGCGATATATTGCCGTATCGATATTTTTGCCCGCCTCTATTAAGGAGGTCGTATTTCACCCTCTGAACAGACCCGTTTA